>NW_027411866.1:32590346-32896627 GCF_047663935.1 Musca autumnalis | reverse complement strand
TTGTAAATGAATGTTGCTACAAATTGTCTAATCATTTGGGTAAGATCTTTGTTTTATTTATTTTTTAATACGCCGATAAGTATGTCCATCACGTCGGAATATGCACACATTCATATGTGTTTACGATTAGGCGACGTTGTTTATAAAACAACAACAACAAGGAAATTTTGAAATGTTTCAAGTGCGCTGTCCACACGTTTGTAAGCATTTCAATATTCTGATACTGGACCCTACCTGTATAACGTGCGGTTAGGTGCTGTTGTTGTTGTTGTTTAAAAATAACACATGCGATAAGAATATACTTTACGGAATAAGGGCGCAGTAACAGTTTGGTTAGGTGACTTGGCAAAATGAGACAACTTAAGGTAGACAGAATGGTTATGAATGTGAAATAATGATTTACAATTGTTGATGTTTTACTCTCTTATCTCCCTTTCTTTTGTGTAAGTCATGATTTTTGTTAGTTAGTTTATTTTGCTCTTTACATAACCCTCAAGTGGCCACAATAATATTTTTATTGCTTGTATTTATTATTAAAATCATATTGAAGAGGTGGATCCCTCATCCCCCTTTATTACGGAGTATCACATTCTTTTGTTATTTTAATTAAATTAATTGTACAATAACTAAGTAAACATTTAATTATACCCCTTTTTATTCATTGTTCATAATCATGTTCTACCTATGTATCTGCTGTTCACCTCTTGTCCGTTTATTAATGCCTCCATCCATCTATCCAACCCGACGCCACTCATCCATCATTCTATCCACACCCAAAGTTTATTTCAAAATCAAACAAATAAAAAAATTGAATTATTACCCATTTTCGTGGTTGTGAAGTGTTAATGTGACATGGTTGTAGATGCGTTGCCCAGTAGCGAGGTACCACCGGCATTCTGGTTGGAGGTATGTAGAACGAAGAAGACATTACCGCACACATTCATGCCTTGGCATCTCATTTTTGTGGAGCATCCCAAGTACGTGATTTCAATCTTTAATTGATTTCTATTATCGTATGCAAATTAAAGAAAAGCGTTACGCTAAACGAAATGTTAATTAACTGAATGTTGTGTGAGAGTGTGTGTGTGTGTCGGTGTGTTTGTGATTTTCATTAATTGATGAAATCAATAGTCATTGTCGGCATGAGTAACGGAAGATGCTAAGCGAGGTTGGAGTGAGGAGGTTAATTGCCGTAGAAAACCAAAAGAAATGGGAAGACAATAAAATAATTTTGACATCTATTGTACAGGGGGCCCATTGCAGAGATGAAGAGGATCAAATCGTGCTGAAGAATGGTCCAAATATTGGCCAGAAAATAACCTTCAAAATATTGAATATTCATCAGAACGTATTCCTTAAAAATTTCCAAAAAAAAAGTAACGAGTATTGAGTCCTCAAAATCTTCTTAAAATATCCGCAAATGTTGGCCAATGCATATGCCACCTGACTTAGAAGGCTTTATTTTCCAAAGAGAAAGTTTTTTTTTCCATAAGCCGAACAAAGAATACATTTCCAAACGGGCCGATTTTCCACTTTACTTTTCCAATTTTGGATGCCGTGTTTTGTGATGTCATCTTCAACTTGGTTTTCCGTCACAGATGCGGATATCTCTTATGGCGAATACCGTCAAATTACTCTTGTTCATATGCATTTTTGGCGTGGGCGCTTTACCTCGATACGGTTGGCACATCATCAACGCATGTTGGTCCATAAATATTTTAAGACAATTTTCTCTCAATCTCACCAACTTCTTCCTCATCTGCATTCGCAGGTACCCACACATTGGTATGATCCTATTATCCCATTAACAATAGGTTTTAGTTGTTCAGACAATACGCTCAACAGAAACGTATATGCGAGATTTATGCCTCTGCACGTTAGAACGGCGTTAAGTTTGGCCGGGCCGAACTTGTTATACCCTCCACCACAAGTTGAATTGAAGTAAAATGGAATAATTAGATTACTTTCGTGTATGAAGAAGACTTAATACTAAATTTCAGCAATTTCGGTAAAACAATGTGAGGCACCATTCTATAGGGGCTATTTCAAAACGTGGACCTATACCGATAAATTTAAAGGGGAAGTTTGAGTACCCCCAACGAAGTCTAAATATCAAATTTCTGCCATTTCGGTGGATTATTGAGGCCATAACGTTCAAAATACCGAAAATCGGGAGGTACCGTTCTATGGGGGTTATATGAAGGCATGGACCGATACCGACAAAGTTCTGGGGGAAAGTTTTATACCACCAACGTAGACTAAGTACGAAAATTCAGCCATTTCGGTGTGATAATGAAGCTAAAACCTTCAAAATACCGAAAATCGGGAGGTACCGTTCTATGGGGGCTATATGAAGGTGTGGACCGATACCGACAAAATTCTGGGGGAAAGTTTTATACCACCAACGAAGACTAAGTACCAAATTTCAGCCATTTCGGTGTGATAATGAAGCTAAAACCTTCAAAATACCGAAAATCGGGAGGTACCGTTCTATGGGGGCTATATGAAGGTGTGGACCGATACCGACAAAATTCTGGGGGAAAGTTTTATACCCCTAAAGAAGACTACGTACCAAATTTCAGCCATTTTGGTAGGATAATGAAGCTAAAACCTTAAAAATACCGAAAATCGGGAGGTACCGTTCTATGGGGGCTATATGAAGGTGTGGACCGATACCGACAAAATTCTAGGGGAAAGCTTTATACCCCTAAAGAAGACTACGTACCAAATTTCAGCCATTTTGGTAGGATAATGAAGCTAAAACCTTAAAAATACCGAAAATCGGGAGGTACCGTTCTATGGGGGCTATATGAAGGTGTGGACAGATACCGACAAAATTCTGGGGGAAAGTTTTATACCCCTAAAGAAGACTACGTACCAAATTTTAGGCAATTTGGTAGGATAATGAAGCTAAAACCTTAAAATACCGAAAATCGGGAGGTACCGTTCTATGGGGGCTATATGATGGTGTGGACCGATACCCACAAAATTCTAGGGGAAAGCTTTATACACCTAAAGAAGACTACGTACCAAATTTCAGCCATTTTGGTAGGATAATGAAGCTAAAACCTTAAAAATACCGAAAATCGGGAGGTACCGTTCTATGGGGGCTGTATGAAGGTGTGGATCGATACCGACAAAATTCTGGGGGCAAGTTTTATACCCCTAAAGAAGACTACGTAACAAATTTCAGCCATTTTGGTAGGATAATGAAGCTAAAACCTTAAAAATACCGAAAATCGGGAGGTACCGTTCTATGGGGGCTATATGAAGGTGTGGACCGATACCCACAAAATTCTAGGGGAAAGCTTTATACCCCTAAAGAAGACTACGTACCAAATTTCAGTCATTTTGGTAGGATAATGAAGCTAAAACCTTAAAAATACCGAAAATCGGGAGTACCGTTCTATGGGGGCTATATGAAGGTGTGGACAGATACCGACAAAATTCTGGGGGAAAGTTTTATACCCTAAAGAAGACTACGTACCAAATTTCAGCCATTTTGGTAGGATAATGAAGCTAAAACCTTAAAAATACCGAAAATCGGGAGGTACCGTTCTATGGGGGCTATATCAAAACGTGGACCGATATATCCCATTTTCAATTCCAACCATCCTGCAAGTAATAAAAACTTCTGTACCAAATTTTGACTCTCTATCTTTGAAATTGGAGCTGTATCTTGATTTCAACAGACAGACGGACGGACGGACATGGTCAAATCGACATAGAATTTTATGCTGATCAATAATATATATACTTTATAGGGTCTCCGACGAATATTTCGTTGTGTTACAAACGGAATGACAAATTTAATTATACCCTCCATATGGTGGAGGGTATAAAAACCTAGGAATCCTCTGGAAAATTTTTGCAGCTTCAAAATGTTGCCCCATTTTGATAGGGCTTGCGGTTTCCAAGCAAAATCGTGAAAACCTAAAAAAGCCCTAAAAATCTGAACTTTGACCGCTATTTATTTGAAAATCCCTCCGGCGATTTTCTTGGTTTTTTGATTTTTCTCATCTATGAACATTGTATTTTCAGTAACCGCAAAAACTTCCCAGGTGTAACCAGGTTTTGGTATAGCCCCCATATATCGGTACCTCCCGATTTTCTGTATTTTGAGGGTTTTAGTCACATTTTCAAACCAAATTAGCTATAATGTGACATTTAGGGTAGCTAGCGATCAACAAACTTATATACCAAAAGTTATGGGCATAGGTCTATTGTTTGGTATGGCCTCCATATAACGGCACCTCCCGATTTTAGGTATTTTGATGATTTTAGCTAAAATTTTTAACCGAACTAGCTGTAATTTGACATTTGAAAACCTCTCCACCAAAAATCGTCAACATAGGTTCAGGTTTTGGTATAGCCCCATATAACAGTACCTCCCGATTATTGACATTTAGAGAATTTTAGCTTTATTTTCGGACCGACTACCAGCAATTTAACATTTGAGGTTACCGGCGATCAGAAAAAAATCTCAATTAAAAGTTCTCAATATAGGTCCATGTTTCGCTGTAGCCTCCAAACAAGGGTACCTTCCGATTTTCGGTGTTTTGAGGGTTTTAGCAAAATTTGTTGACCAAACTACCTGCAATTTGACGTTTGAGGTTCCCAGATGTCACGAAATATATCCACTAAGAATGTGAATGTACCTCCCGATTTTCGGTATTTGGAGGAATTTAGCTAGGTTTTTGACAGAAGTACCTGCAATTTGACGTTTGTCAAATTGTCAACATAGGTCCACACTTTGATATAGCCCCCATATAAAAGTGTCGCCCGATTGAAGAAGTTTTTTGATACATTTTCTGACGTTATACCAGCATTTGGGTTCCCGTGGTCACAAAATATCTCTATTTAGAATTGTGGACAGGAAGCCCCGGTCGAACTTAACGTTTTTTTTACTTTTTCATATTATTTCTTTCTAAGTCGATATGTCCGTCATTCCGACCGTCCGTCAGTCTGTTGATATCAAGATACAGCTGGCAATATTTAAGATAGAGCTTTATAATTTGGTATAGAAGTTTATATTACTTCTAGACATGGGCGTAGCCAGGAACAGCTAGGCAGCAGCACACCCCAAGATCCTATAAAACAGTACATTTGTATGTAAACAATTATAAATATTACGAAAAAACAAGCAACAAACTCTAACAACTCGACTAAATGACTCATGAGTACCAGAATTTACGAAGTGATTTTCCGAAATTTTGCCAAAAATAATATTAGTATCAAACGTATTTCAAATTCCAAGAAGGTCGTCCGCCCGGGTACCTCTCTGGCAAATGTTCAAAGTTTTCGCCTAAATGCAGTTTAGGGACTGTTCGATGTTAGTCCTTTTAATGCGGATTACAAAAATTCAGTTTGTTTTCGTGAACAAGTTCCGATACAATGAACCGAAAATCCTACGGTGACAAACAAAATGGATGATGAGGAGTGGTTAGATTAGGTTAAAGGATGCGTAGCTGCTCGGAGGCCCTATGTTCCATTGTGTTCATCCTTATTAAGTGTTGAAAAATAAGTTATACAACGCAAACTAACGATTGGGATGATTGCAGTCCAAAACAGCCGCAACTTGATAGTATGGAATCTGAATGATTTAGGGCCGCTAGGTATATAGTCAACCGTTTAACTATGCCCCTTTTTAAAATGCTTATACATTTTTCATATTTTTTGATTGCAACGATTTCGGCTTGGAGGGCACTAGAATTTTTGTTCAACTTTTGTGAGAGCCATCGGTATAAATCTCTATACCGTCTAGAGGTGGGAAGTTGTGGTTCCAGGCTCACTTTGAGCTATGTGTACATTTATTGGCTCGAAGTTCATTTGCGGTGCGGAGTGCTCTTCATGGCACCGGGGATTAGTGTTGATGCTGCGCTTTTTCGGAGTAGTTGAACTTACGATAATAAGATACCTTGTACAAGTTATTCCACCACACCAGTAGTGCGATTCTCTAACTCATTTTTTGAGTTACCGAAAAAATCGGTAAAATTAAAACGCAAAATTATGAATGAAAAGTTCAAATAAAAGTTGACAACACTCTTGCTATCGGTAGAACTTTACGAATGCTTTTTATTCGTCGCTAACTTACCGAAAATCATCGGTAACTACCGAAGTATAAGCATTTTACCGACAATTGTCGGTAACTCAAAAAATGAGTTAGAGAATCGTACTACAGATAACCATAAACGATAATTGAACGTACGGTGGGCGTACGAATCCAATGGATGGTCTTAGTTCCCCGTTCCAGCCGAATGAAATTCTTGCATGAATATGGAATTTCCACGTTAATTGGTGGTTCAGAATTATGCCGTGGTATTTGGTATTAGGTGACTCCATCCAACAATGGAAGGGTGAATGGTTTCATTTTCCTCTTATTCTTCAATAGAACCAGCTCCGTTTTTAATGGGTTGTTGTGTGCCCATCTTGATACTTTGAATAGAGCTTCTTGCATCAGTTCCGATATAGTTTGTGGAAAGTTCCCGCTAATGAAGATGATCACGTTTTCAGCATATGCGCTTGTTTTGACTCGTAGTTAAACAAATTCCTTAAGTATTTCGTTTATTACTAGAATCCACAGTAGTGGTGATAGAAAATCAGCTTGTAATGTGTCCCTGACTACAGACTTCCGAATGAAACTCTCACCGTTGTTTGAGTTGAATATCCTGTTGTTGAGCATTCCATCAATCCAATTGATTTGTGTAGAGAATTACGCATGAATTCAAGCTTAGCTGAAGATTTTAATGGAAAAATATGGGCTGATCGGTGTTTGGTCTTTTGAAAGTGTGCGACTTTACTTACCGCTTTGAGGATGTGTGTCACAGTGACTTCCATTTATAGAAACGGAATGAACGATAAACACAGAGAAGCTCTGAAAATATAATCAAGATGTGGTATCAGTGCCACCGATAGGTTATTCTGCATTGCAGGTATGATTCAAAGTCCGGTTGATTTAAAGGGTCTGAAGGTGTTTATTGTCCTTTCTATTTTGGAACGATTTATGATTTATGATCTCCTCGATGGTTGCGTGCGGTTGGAGCGCATGGGCGCTCGAGTCTACAGACCACTGTTTGTCCATTAAGGTTATGACTTTTTGACATTTTTTCTTGAAAATGATTTCCTGTAGTGAGAATGAATGAAGTTTTGCCCATTAATGCATAAAATACCATTCATTCCATTTTATTTAAAAAAAAGGGTCCGCACAAACCACTTTGAAAAAAAAAAAAATTAAAAAAAAATTCTAAGAAATGAAAAAAAATTGTTTTTCTAAAAAGATTGTTTCCTGTTGCGCGAATGAATGGCTTTTTGCCTATTAATGACTAAAATGATTTTATTCCATTAAAATTTTAAAAAAGGTCCCGTACAAACCACTTTTAATTTTTTATGATATATGAAATAAAGTTATATATAATATATATAATATAAAATGATATTTATGTTATAATACGATGATGATAAAATTAGTGAGTAACAAGCGGTTATGTGATTTTGGTTATGTCGTGTGCCCCTATACCTTGCATACAGTGATTTCAAAAAATTGTCAAAAGTTCTGAAAAATAAAAACTTTAAAAGCTTTTTGTGCGGAGGCTTTTTTTATCGAATCACTTTATAATTAAGATTTTATTCAATCTTATGTAAAAACTCATCAAAATATCATACAGGGATACGAGGTTGTAAAAAAGTCATAACCCTATTGTCCATGTATTATCTTTTCGTTTGATGCTGCCGAAGAATTTGAAATACTTCGAAAGAACCCTACGGAATCTGGTTACGTTCTTGACTGGCTCTATAGACTCCTTAAAGCAGATCGAATATTTAGTCGTCTTGATTTTGCTGTTGTACTTACGAGGGCTACATTATAACTTTCATGGCCTAACAATGAAAACGGGAATATTTACCATCAACAACAGTTTTATTGTTTTCTTAATTAGTCTCCAGCATTTTTTATATATTTTTTATGCGCTCAAACCACTTGTGGAATCAGTTTTTCCACGCTGATTGAACGCTTAACCACGCCATTTTTTCTAGATGAAGTCATTGGGTGCCAAGTCTGGACTGTACGGTGGATGACCCATCAATTCCACGTTTTTTTCGGTCAGTTGGTGGAAGAAATACCCAAGCATGGCTCTATCTTACGGTACATAACATGGGATCTTGATTTATCTATTCACGCGCGGCTTAATTTTTTTCTGGCACAACGTCCGTTTTTGTGCGACCCTCACGACCTTCGTTTTTTAGCGAGTGTTGACCACGATTGAATTCATAAA
This sequence comes from Musca autumnalis, assembly GCF_047663935.1. Lineage (NCBI taxonomy): Eukaryota > Metazoa > Arthropoda > Insecta > Diptera > Muscidae > Musca > Musca autumnalis. Next base: position 32,888,357 of record NW_027411866.1, on the reverse strand, counting down.
ACCAGTTTTATCGATATACAAACATTTAATTTTAAATTTGTGAAAAATTATCGGACGAAAGTGTTCACAAGTAAATTCCCTTTTTTGATGATCAACTCACTGTAAAAAACACAACACATGGTCGTATGTCAAACTGGCCTGAGTACGTTTAGGCTAAAAACTGTCAAACTTTCCAAAAAAGATTTCAATTGGTGCCTGACAACACGCAGTGTTACCTAAGCCAGAAAGTTATTGTGCAGCCCTCGTATTGAAATACACCTTTAGTGCTCCCAGTCTGTTGTCAACTTCGTTTTGTTAGCTTTATTGTATAGAATTCGCTTGATCTTCCTATGATTAGCTAATTTCTTTGAGCACCGTAACAGCTGACATCTCCTGCCTGGGCGAGATAGTGGGCAGGAGGCCTCATAGCCATCCCCAAAAACTTTTGTTACATGCTTCGCGGGGCTATCATCCTTGGCGGCTGTTGTTTGGAGTCTTGGAAGAGTATCTTCCGGTGGTCGGAAAAGGAGCACTCATCGGATACTAGCCAATAATGAGAGTCTTTATTAACCCACTTAGCGCCGAGAATTTTTTTTGCAAGAAAACTGTAAATTGTTTATTAAAATTATATATTTGAAACTTTTTAAGCATTTTAAAAAAAAAATAACTTTTTTCTCTAAAACGTATAGTTTTCCTGCAATTGGGCCTTCTTTTAAAAGTGCCAAAAACTTTGCAGGGTAATATTGGTGTATCCTTACATGCCAATCCCTTGGTTTTTGATTGAGAAAATACTCTTACTATATTCCTAACAAATCCCTGACTTTATACGATTCTAACATTTATGAGTAAATTTTTATTGCATATTTAAATTTTTCATCAAAAGTCGAAAGTTACAAAAAAGTCGATTTTTTAATAGCTTGGGTTTTAGGCCATTTGCTTGGAAATGCGTAGGTCAAATGAAGCATTGTAAGCGTGAAATGACAGATAACAGACAATACTATAACAAAATGCAAAAAACGCCACAAAAATATTTGAAAAAACAAGAGTTTTACGTCAATTTTTGCAACCATTTTTTGTGGCGTTTAAACGACCAGTGGCTTTATCTGGGTTAATAAGGGTTATATCACTAACCCAGCCCCCTGTAGCATATTCTCCATACCTTTAATGTTTTTCTACTGCCCTTTTTCATTTCTGCCTTAAATTGGTACTGAGTACCATATTGATGTTATATAAAATCGGGCTGACATGACAGAACTTGTACTGGATTTGACACTGCAGTTAAATATCTTAATTTTAGATGTGATTGATATGGCACTACACCTCCAGACTTTATTGAGTGATCGGAACGCATTTCTAGCTTTGTTAATACGATCGCTGATATCTGCTTCTGATCCGCCGTCTTTGGCAATCTTGCTACCTAAGTAACAGAAGTGTTCTACGTCTCCGATAATTTGTCCGTTTATTGAGAGTGGCGTTTGACTTGTTGTGCCTAATCTCATAAGCTTTGTCTTTGCGGTGTTTATTTTTAGACCAACTTTTGAGGCATTTCGGGTAAGCGATTCCAATTTGGTTTTGATGTGGTCGAAGTTGTGGGCGAAAAAGCAAATGTCATCTGCATAATCGATGTCGCCAAGGAAATCATTTACATTCCAACGAATGCCATGGGGGGCCTCGAGGTTTCGAAGGGTAGACTTTCTTTGCCGTTGAAACGGACGGACGTTTTGGCGTCTCTATAGAGTTCCCTGATTAGGGATACAATTTTAGGAGGGAGGCCTTTATTTATAAGGGCGTTCCACATAGCATCTCGGTAAACGGTATCAAAAGCTCGCTCGAAATCCACGAATAAAAGATAGAGAGGTGAGTTTAATTCAGCAGACTGTTCTATAATTATACGTAAGGAGTTGATGTGATCTGCACACGATCGACCAGGGCGAAAACCCGCCTGTTCCTTCCGTAAAATTGAATCGAGCACTGGAGATATGCGGTGTAGTATAAGTTGTGCCATTACCTTGCTAATTGCGCTTAACAATGTTATTCCTCGCCAATTTTTACACTGGGTCAAATCACCTTTTTTTGGGGTTGTAACAATTGTGCCATTTTTCCATTCGTTGGGAAAGACATTTGTCTTCCACACGTCTCTTATAATTGGGGTGATAGTTTGCGCAATGGGTTCCGCTTCATACTTGAGTAGTTCCGAGGGTATGTTATCCGGACCAGCTGCCTTACCATTTTTGAGTGACTTTAGAGCTCTTAATACTTCTTCATACGTAGGTGGATCTGTATTTACATCTCTCCTCGGGTTGCGGCGTAATGTAGAAGTAGAAGTATATGGCTGTGTCTCATTATCTGAAGGGTTTTCAGTGCTGAAAAACCGATGCCAGCGATCTATTTGCTCATCAGGGCTGCTTAATTCCTGTCCGTGTTCATCCTTGGTTGTTGATCCTAATTGTTTCGTATACACCACGAATATTGCCAATATTAGAAGCTTGTTCTGCTTGTTCAGCTAGCTTATTGTAATATAAACGTTTGTCTCTACGAGCTAAACGCTTAACAGTATTTGCGGCGGAACGGTAGTTAGCTTTGGCCTGTGTTTTTGCTCCATTTGTTTTGGATTTTAGTAATATATTGCGTAGGCGCTTACTGTGTTTTATTGCCTCGAGAGTCTCGCTTGTTATCCATGGCTTTAGAGTTTGCTTTGCAGTTCCAATGACGGTGGTCGCTGCTTCTCTGCACGTTTCTGCTATATTTTCCCATGTGTTCGAGTTGCTTCCTTGGAGCCTTTCAGTAAGCATTAGCTTATATCTGTGCGCGACTTCTGGGTTTTGCAGTTGCAGAAGATTTAGTTTATTGCGCTTTTGATGTTGACGCTTTACAACGGCCGGGCGTAAACGTAGAGTAGCAACTAACAGCATGTGATCACTATCGATATCGGCACCGCGTCTCGTTTTTACATCCATCAGCGATCCCAGGAAAAGTTTGCTGATGAGAATATGGCCAATCTGGTTTCGTGTGTGACCATCTGGGGATTCCCATGTGTATTTGTGAATATTTTTATGTGCAAACTTTGTGCCCCCAATAAATAAACGGTGTCTAGCACAGAAGTCAACCAGTCTATCGCCGTTTTCGTTTCTTATGTCCCCAAGGTCTTGTGCGCCCATGACAGTGCTTAAATTGCTGTTATTGCAACCCACTTTTGCGTTAAAATCACCGATAATAAGCTTGATGTCCCCCTTCGGTAGAGAGTTAATAACTGCATCAAGCTGAGAGTAGAATAGGTCTTTTGATTCTTCATCGTCTGGTTCCGTTGGGGCATAGCACTGTACGATGGATATCTTGCGAAACTTTGAGTTAAGCCTTACCATGATTATGCGCTCGGATATGGTCTTATATCCAAGGAGGGCTTTGTTCGCCTTTGGTGATAATATTATCCCGGCCCCATTTTTTCTGCTAATATCATTCCCAGAGAAAATGAAATTGTATCCGTTTTTGAGTGATAATGTTCCGGAATTCGGTAGTTTGACATTTCGCTCTGGACTTGGTAGAGTCTCGATGTTTCAGAGAGAGTTCTTACATTCCATGTTCCAATTATAAACCGGGTTTTAAATCGTCATCGAGGGGTTATCAGTTCTTATATTGCTTGTTGATGTTTCTGTAATCTGGTGTTTTAAAGATGGGTGGCTGATTGGGCCATCGCATCCGCACCTAGTGCTGGGGCCGCTAGCCATCCTCTAGGCAAGGGTATGTTGATAGTAAATCTTCTGAAGATCTTTGGGCGCCACCGTTGGCCATACCATTGGCTCATCCGCTGCCATCCCTATTGCTTGATCCCATCACAATCAAACAAGGAGTCGAGAGAAGTGCTCCAGTTAAAAAGTGCTGCAGGCATTTCTTCCGTGCTGCATTTGGGGTTATACCGCCCATGATCGGTCGCCAGAGCCTCGTTTGCGTGAACAGAGGACACCAAGTCTCAAGTGGACAGTGGGTGAGGTTGACGTTTGAAGAGGATTGGCTATGTGAACAGATATATTATTCGTCTTCGCTTCTCTCTCCCGTTAGTCCTCCAAACAGTAGTTGGGTTTCATATGGATCTAAATCTTTTGTTAATTACCAATGTTTTCTATAGATTGGTCTTTAATTCGTAGTATGACGGTTTTTATTCCCAATTAATATTGAGAAAGGGTAAATTAGCTCAGCATCCTTATTTCTCTAAATACGTTTTTGAATGGAAACTTCTAAATATACTATTTTTTCTTTAATATTATTATTGATTTTTTCCATCACAATTTCCAATTTAACATAATTTAAAAAAAAAAACACATTATAAACACGGCTGTGAAATCCTCCATTTTATATTTTCCTTATCAATATTTTTTTTTCTCAAATTCTCATTAATAACCACCACCAAAAACATATTTAAAAACATGAAAATATGTACATACATATGTATGTATTATGTACATATTTTCATACCCTTTACCTTCCCCCTTTTCCACACAGAAACCCTTTGAAATTTCACCCTTTTTCATCACCAAGAAAAAAATACAATTTATATCACATATCCGACGGCATATACATCATCTTTATCTGCACATAATTAGACAATCCCCCCAAAAAAGCAACAACAACAAAAACAGCAGCAACGACAATAACAACAGTCGAAAAGGAATCAGGCTCCATATCTGTTTTTCCACAAGTTGTTGTTGTTACTTTTAGGTATTCCTTCGTTATTTTGTTTGTTTCATTACAATATTATTTATACACTTGTACATCCATATGTATGCCACATACATACATATATGTATATACTCCACCACTCATACACACGTAAACATATCATCCAAAAAAATATGTATATCCCCACTAAAGCTAAGCAATTATGACGCTCCATCCATGTAAACTCCAAACTTTTGTGACATTGCAACAATATTTTGCAAGTGTAGTGGTTAAGTGTGTGTATGCGCGTTAGTGTGTATTGATGATGGCTGTGCATCCCAAACAAAAAAGGGGCACGTACAACAACAGACCAACAAAACATTCAACCACACTTGGCTGCTGTGAACAAATGACTGATTGTGTGTTGTATTTTCTTTCTACTCCAGACATGGGGGAGCAGTAACAGCACCAGCACCCACTCAAAGAAGCACCAAAGTTAAACAAGTAAAAATATATGCCAGACATTGCTCAGGGAATGCCAGGGAACAATAATGAGGAGGTACCCAGCAAGCATTTTCTATCGCCCATTACCCGAAGCAGTCACTCCCGGGCGATAGAAACACACATCCGCGATATCGCATTCTAATTGATGTAGGCACACCGTTCGGGAAGAAATGAACCACGCATTCGTTTCCTCATAAAAATATCGCCATCGTGACTCTCGACTCTGGACTAAAGCGATACTTTCAAAAACAACGCATGAGACACATTTATGAGGAAACGAGTGCGTGGTTCATTTCTTCCCGAACGGTGTGCCTACATCAATTAGAATGCGATATCGCGGATGTGTGTTTCTATCGCCCGGGAGTGACTGCTTCGGGTAATGGGCGATAGAAAATGCTTGTTGGATATAGTACCTTTAGGCGACAAATAAGTACATTGTTTGAAAGATATTGCATATTTTACCATAAAATAGTGGCAATGACCAATAAATAAATAAATAAATAAATAAATAAATAAATAAATAAATAAATAAATAAATAAATAAATAAATAAATAAATAAATAAATAAATAAATAAATAAATAAATAAATAAATAAATAAATAAATAAATAAATAAATAAATAAATAAATAAATAAATAAATAAATAAATAAATAAATAAATAAATAAATAAATAAATAAATAAATAAATAAATAAATAAATAAATAAATAAATAAATAAATAAATAAATAAATAAATAAATAAATAAATAAATAAATAAATAAATAAATAAATAAATAAATAAATAAATAAATAAATAAATAAATAAATAAATAAATAAATAAATAAATAAATAAATAAATAAATAAATAAATAAATAAATAAATAAATAAATAAATAAATAAATAAATAAATAAATAAATAAATAAATAAATAAATAAATAAATAAATAAATAAATAAATAAATAAATAAATAAATAAATAAATAAATAAATAAATAAATAAATAAATAAATAAATAAATAAATAAATAAATAAATAAATAAATAAATAAATAAATAAATAAATAAATAAATAAATAAATAAATAAATAAATAAATAAATAAATAAATAAATAAATAAATAAATAAATAAATAAATAAATAAATAAATAAATAAATAAATAAATAAATAAATAAATAAATAAATAAATAAATAAATAAATAAATAAATAAATAAATAAATAAATAAATAAATAAATAAATAAATAAATAAATAAATAAATAAATAAATAAATAAATAAATAAATAAATAAATAAATAAATAAATAAATAAATAAATAAATAAATAAATAAATAAATAAATAAATAAATAAATAAATAAATAAATAAATAAATAAATAAATAAATAAATAAATAAATAAATAAATAAATAAATAAATAAATAAATAAATAAATAAATAAATAAATAAATAAATAAATAAATAAATAAATAAATAAATAAATAAATAAATAAATAAATAAATAAATAAATAAATAAATAAATAAATAAATAAATAAATAAATAAATAAATAAATAAATAAATAAATAAATAAATAAATAAATAAATAAATAAATAAAACAAAAATTAAAATCGAAAATGTGTACATTTTAAAAGTTAAATTAAATTTTAGTAATTTTAGTATTCATAAACCACTATTATATTATCATTATTTCTGCAAACTTATTTGTTTTAATTTTCTCTGTCGAATGAGTGTAATAAGTACTGTTGGCACTTTTGACTTTTTGGAATTTTTTCGATTTTTTGCTTTTTTTCTAATATTCAAATTCACTCTATGATAAAGAAAATGAAATTTATTTTTTCTTATCTAAATATCACTCACATTATACACAATACATATTATTATTTGTCTGCTTATTGTCAGTCACAATCATATAGTCACTGCACTTTTTTACTTTTCAATTTATTAATGATTAAATATTAAATTATTAATTATATTTTTGAAATTTCACTTTCCCGTACCTTTCGCACTTGAAATATTAAACTGAATGATATTTTTCTTGTTGTTGGTCTTTGCAAATACTTGGAATAGCTGTAAAACTCTCACCGTATCTCTCTCACGAGAAGAAATAGTAAAACAATGTAAATTGTTTGTGTAAACAATCAAATGCAGAATTTTCATCTTCTTCTGTGACACTAGGTAGTTCTTGCAGATCGATCTAATTTGAACAGTAATACATTTGTTATTGTAAAATGATAAAGTATCGCTCTTTTATAGAAAAGAAGTTCAGAATGCGATTACTTTTGGTAGAGGAAGTGAGTAACTCACTTCCAAATGCTAGCTGGGTAATGTGGTGTATAATAAGCACTCATTTTGTGTGTGTGTGTTTGAAGAGAGGGGAAATAAGGAGATTTGCTCTCACAAAAAACACTCAATTTAGAAAACTTCCCCTTAAAGTTTATGATAGGGTTGTCGGCTTGGAAATTATTTTCTGTTCTACAGTTTTCGATGGAAAAAGGACCAATATTAGCAAAAAAGACGAAAAAACTGGATTTTTAGAGCTTTTGAACCATTATGTCAAGAAGCATTAGAACACTATATCATTGTAATTGAAGTTTCTTAAAAAATTACTGAACTACCTTAATTGCACGGCGACAAAAGTAGGGCCCATCACCTCAACAAATATGTGTTTAAGTTTGGATATATTTTTCACCATGAGAGCGGCAACATATCCCGAAATGCATGCTCCTAGCGTCCATACCGGGATAGAGAAGAACCCTGGGCCATGGGTTTGTTCCCAAATTGTAAAAATGCGAATATTTTTGGACGAAATTCGTTTCATGCAATTTGAAGTCGATTTAGCAAAGTTCGTCCGTCCGCCTGTTTGTCTGGTGCACACGACAACTCTCCAATTCGATTCGAAACATATTTTCTACTTCGTAATATTTTGCCCAAACATAGTTTAAGTTCGAAGACGGACTATATCGGTACACTCCTTAATTCTCGAAGGGAGCAATTGAATTGGTCCAATTATTCCTTTCAGGTATAGATCGGGTTCAAATATGGACTATATCGGTCGACTCCTTCGGGTACCTCCCACACAAAATTCGGAAAAAGTGAAGTTTAAATGCTCTTCTCGAATAGTTTTGAAATTCTTCCCAGCAGGTTGTTCTTGAGGCCCACTTTACCATGCTACAAGCACATACCTCCTGAGAGAAAGCTCCATGAAACCCTGACGGCACCAACTAAAATGACAAATCCGCAAGATAACATTCGCAGGGAGTTTACGATTGCATATCGTATTATTTCATACAGTTATATATCAGGGGGCCTATTCTGTAACTTTTTAACAACTTTACTCATTGTTTATTTTACAACAATTTCATTTGTTTGTTTTATTGTTGTTACAAAAACAAAAGAAATTTAAACAATATCGAAAGTTGTTAAAAGTTACTGAATAGGCCTACAGGTTCGAATATGGACTATATCGGTTCACTCCTTCGGAATATCTCCCACACAAAATTCGAAAAAAGTAAAGTATAAGAGCTCTTCACAGATCGTTTAGAATTTTTCAGCAGTAGTGCGACTCTCCAATTCATTTTTTGATGTACCGACAAAAATCGGTAAAGTTAAAATGCTTACAATTTTGATAACACTGGTTAACAGGACTTTTGTTTCAACCGAAGTTGCAGTTGTTTCTAGATGAAATCGGCGAGTTATTTTCAAATCCGGTCCCGGTTTTTCTCCATCAGCTCTTGTTTTTGAGATATAGCTCAAAATCGATCCTATGACTTCCCCCGATGACGTAATTACAGCTTAAAGTACTCAAAATAAGCAATTTTTACAAGGTCCGTCGTATATTTTCTACATTTTTTTGATTTATACTCACCATTACTATTTCAAAAACGATTTGTATCGAGCGTACAACATCTCCTTAATATATTAAAGTCGAAACCCCACAAAACAATATTTGTTTGTATCCGAAAATAACGAAAGTCTGGGTTAAACTCGTAAAAACCGATTTTGAGCTATATCTTTTTAGGAAGTATGGGCTTACTCCGAAAAAATTTGTGCCGTCGTTAAGGGAGCCGCAAGGACAACCTGTAGTGTGATTCCCTAACTAATTTTTTGAGTTCGTCCATATTTACATTAGGCAATTTTCCTTGCGGCAATTGTCAAATTGTAGGAGAGAGAGTTGAGGCATATGGGAATCCTTTGCCTCTCAACACCTTTTCTTACCCACAAACTGACAATTGCCGCAAGGAAAATTGCCAAATGTAAATATGGACTAACTCAAAAAAAGAGTTAGAGAATCGCACTACAGGTTGTCCTTGCGGCTCTCTTAACGACGGCACAACTTTTTCCGGAGTAAGCACATACTTCCTAAAAGCTCCAAGATACCTTGACGGTAGACGCGATCCAGGAAACAAATCTCGCCATCACATGTAGCTTGCAACGTTGCGATGCTTACAAAGTTTTGTTAAAGAATCGTACAAGAAGCGGAGGAGCAGGACAACTGGAATTCTTTATACACCAATCTGTCCACTACAGACCTATCTCGCCTGAGGTTGACTCTGGTGGCCCATACTTGTACATGGAATGTATGGGGATAGAAGCAAAGGTAGAACTGCCGAGGTAGATTTGTTTAATGTAGACATACCACCGATGTTGCGCCTTGCCTCCTGTCACCGGTAGCGAAGATTCTATAGACACAAATCCTCCCTATGATGTGAGGCAGTAACATAGCACTTTTGTACCCTATATCCATACATATCAGTCGAGGACTGAACCAGCAGAACAGGACGTGCGACCGAACAGTCATGGTGGCTCTTGACCTATCGAAGGTCTTTCATGCGAAGCTGCTCGAGGACATAGAAAATACTTCTCCCAGCAGTGTTTGAAATAAGAAGTCGATGACCCAGACATATCAATTGAGGACTGAAGCAGAACAGGCCGTGCGATCATACAGTCATGGTGGTTCTTGATCTAGGTTAGGTGAGGTTTAAGGATGCGCAGCCATCTTGTACTTGGAGACCGTTGGTTCATTGTGTTCATCCTGTGAAGGTTATAGTTGAAGATTTAAAGATGTAAGGATGTTGATGTGGTGAAATAAGATGAGGATGATCAGGTAGAGATGATGATAATGAGGTACAGATGAGGTAAGGATGTAAAGATGAGAAGTTTTGATGCGGAGGTAGAGATGATGTTGTACTGGAAAATATAAGAAATTTGTTAGTATTTAGTAGTTATGGACCCATGCCAAGCCATGATATATGTTTGGCAAAGTTGAGTAGAACAATAGGATCTATGTTAGACAGGAAGGTCAGAGTATCTATCTCATATCTACCCAGTGTTCGGTACCGCTTGTTTGCAACAAGGGCACCTACAAAGAAGATGTTCGGCAGTCTCTATCTCCTCCTCATCTTCACATAGTCTGCAGTATTCAATGCCACTGTCATCCCATTTTGAGGTTAGAGATCTCGCTCTGCATTGACCTGTTATAAGTCCCACCGCGATTTTCATCCCTAACTTATCAAGTGAGAGGAGGGACCCCATTCTTCGAGGAGAGACCACAGGCCGGATCGTCTTGGATACCCTACAACCAGGTTCCAGTAGCCATCATTGAAAACCTCACGAAGTTGGCCGATGTAGTAGCACATCGGTGGCCGGAAGGTTTCATCAACTGATAAGTCGATAGACTTAGAGCCACCTCAAGTTAGTTCGTCTGCTTCTTGACCTTTCGAAGGCCTATGATACCGCTGATCGAGGACACAGAGAAGACTTTCATCAACGATCTGTAGAGTGACACACGGTGTTCCTCAAGGCGGAATGATATACTGGAACTGTTTGATCTGTACATCGCTGAAATTCGGCACTGCCACTGTGTTCACCACCTGGGCGGCTGCAAAGAGGCTCCACCTAAACATATTGGTCAATGGTGCCCTGATTCCCAGAACTAGCATTCCCAAGATGTTGGGTGTAATGTTCGACAGCATATTTAAGTCCGCGTAAACCACAGGTTCTCAAGACTTTGGCCGGCAGTACTTGGAGTGCTGACAAAGAAACCTTGTTGACCTCTTACAAAGCAATAGCCCGATCTATGGTAAGCTATGCAGCGCCAGTGTATGTAAATGTTTGCGCTACGCAGTGAAAAATATTTTCAAACATGCCAGAATGCCGCCGTGAGGACTGGAACGGGATGCCTATTTTTGATACCATCTTACTAAGCAGACGAAGATCTTACAGGTGCATCAGCTCAACAAGATGTTGTCGATGTAGTGCCTGCTTGAATGTTACCACCGTGACCATCCCCGACCCATGCACGTTTGGAGAGATATTTATGATCTAGAGAGGTACAAGCGAGAAGCACTTGAGCAGGCAGTACGCCAGCTTCGCAGCAGAAGAACGCCAGCTGTCACGGCAAACACTTGTGGTTTAGCCCAAAACGATGCAGCCGCCTGAGTTTGTTTTGACACGATACCCAACACATGCCCTGCATGTAGATTGGAACCGCACAACACGCTACATTTGTGTAACCACCCATCTACATACACTCACCTATCTCCTAGTTATTTATGGAAGCAGCCATTCCCGGATAATTGGTAATTTAAGATGCCTTTATTTTCCGACCATTTTGTGTTTTGGTCGAAAATACCCAAAATGGCAACGTTCCTATTGTTTAAACACCACTCTCATTATTGATAAGACACCACTCAATTGAAAAGCAAAAGGAATTTTTCTCTTTACCATTTAAGGTAAGAGATATAAATTGGATTTATCAAGCAAAGAGAGAACACATCGTGTTTTCTTTGGAGTGAGAGCCGCACACTTCCCCTTTTTGCGTGTTTAATAAGTTGATTGCCAATGCAATTTATAATTGATCAGTCTTGCGCCGGCTTACTTAATAAACGCATAGTGTTTTGTTTTGGGGGGCTTTGCACTCACACAAAGACATTCACGTGTTTCGCAAAACACAACCGTCCGTTGATTTTCCCCAGCTTGCTGTTTATATAACAAACGCTTATTATGTATCAATGTACTTACGGTTTCGAACAGTGTTTTTACTTTTAGTAAACGGCTGTGATTTTCTCCGCTGTTGCTGTTCCCAGTGATTGCTAACGTCAACGTCTCGTTGCTGCTTTCAACATTGGCGTCTTTGTATGGATGTGGTCGCTTGCTCATCACTGTTGTTCTTGCTATTGGTGTTGTTGCTGTTGTGCGCACCAGCAAAAGTCGATTATTTGTAATTAAATATAATTACGTCTATTATGAATTTTTTGGGTTTTGTTTTTGTAATTATAGGCTTCGCCTGCGTTGCCTTAATTCAAAATAACGAAGCATCACGCATTCTCAGTGTGTTCCCATCACCTTCTAAATCACATTTGCTTATACATTGTGCTGTGGCACAAACCTTGGCCGAAGCTGGTCACGAAGTCACCGTTTTGGCCAGCATAGGCGATGATGATGAGGCCACAAAGGAAAAGTATCGTAAGGCTGACTTTAAATTTATCGCCATCGAAGGACCAACATTTGATAGTTCATTTAGCCAGGAAATGGTTAATCGTCCATTGCCTATTTATCGCAGAGCCTATAACATTATTGAGAAAATATTATTTTTAGCCAATATGACAATGAATCATTCGACAATGTTGGAATTTCTTAAAGAACATAAAGCAGGAGATTTTGATGTTATGATTTTGGGTTATTTTATGAATGAATTTATGTTGGGTCTGGGGGCCCACTTTCAGTGCCCCATAATTCTATCGTTTATGGTACAACCCATATTTCTCATTAATCGTATGATTGGCAATCCATCGGAGTCATCGTATGTCCCCAATTTGTATACGGGTCTTAAGCAACCTTTGTCGTTTCGAGCCAGAATCAGGAATTACTTATCGTCGATTTTTGAGCAGAAAATATTGGCCACTATTTTAGAATGGCAAACGGGAAAATTATATAGGTAAGTTGAAAGTCAATATGGAATAGGACATTTTGTGAAATTTAATATTTTGCGGGAAGGTCGTATAACAGTTTTTTTACAGCTAAATTTCAATTTTCTATAGCTGTCTTATAAGCTAAAATAGTTGCTAGTATATAAAAGTACATTTTCTGTCATTATAACATTGTTAAAACAGTTTAGTATAACTGTTATACATGATTAAAACTGGTTGCTTATTCATATTTCAGCTAACATAGTTGTTTTTAGTATATAAAAGTATATTTTATATCATTATAACAGTTTTTAAAGCTGTATAACAGTTTAGTTTAACTGTTATACATGTCTAAAACTGATTGTTTATTTATTATGTCAATAAACATAGTAAAATATATCAAATTATAGGGGCGTGATGTATAACAGTTTTAGTAAATATATTACAGTTTTCATATAGTAAAATATAGCAAATTATAGGAGCGTGATGTACACTAGTTTTAGGAAATGTATCACAGTTATCATTGAACTTTATACATGATCCAAAATGTGCCACAGAATTCTCAGTGAATAACGGTTTTATGAGTTAATCTAATTGATATAGGCATATAAAGTAATATGGGTACAGTTTAGAACTGTATAACAGTTATATATCAGAATAACAGTTTAATATAAGTGTTATATAAGACTAAAAATTCGAAATTTTTATAAAATTAATGATCATATACTGAAAATGATAATAATCACTCAGTTACCGAAGTATCACAGTTTTTATTAAAATATTACAATTTCCATTAAACTGCATACATTATTGTTCTGTTCCAGAACCTGCAAGAAGCTACTATTTTTTACTACGATAAAATTTTTATACCCTCCACCATAGTATGGAGGGTATATTAAGTTTGTCATTCCGTTTGTAACACATCGAACTAATCATTTGCAACCCTATAAAGTATATATATTCTTTATCAGGATAAAATCTAAGACGATCTAGCCATGTCCGTCTGTCCGTCCGTCTGTTGTAATCACTCTAGCGTCCGCAATAATTGAGATAGAGTGCTGAAATTTTGCAAACGAGGGTCTTTTTTCTATAGGCAGGTCAAGTTCGAAGATGGGCTATATCGGTCCACTCTTTGCTATGGCCCCCATATAACGGTACCTCCGGACTTGAGGTATTTTGACGTTCTTCGCCACATTCGCAGACAGAATTAGCTATAATTTGGCACTTAGGGTTCCTAGTGATCAACAAACTTATACCCCAAAGAATATGGGCATAGGTCCATGTTATGGTATAGTCCCCATATAACGGTACCTCCCGATTTTCGGTATTTTAAGAATTTTAGCCACAATTTTTAACCGAACTATCCGCAATTTGACATTTGAGGTTCTCAGTGGTCATGGAACATCTCCACAAAACATCGTCAACATAGGTCCATGTTTTGGTATAGCCCCAATATATCGGTACCACCCGATTTTCGGTATTTTGAGAATTTTAGCCACAATTTTTAACCGAACTATGTGCAGTTTGACATTTGAGGTTCTCAGTGGTCATGAAACATCTCCACAAAACATCGTCAACATAGGTCCATGTTTTGGTATAGCCCCCATATATCGGTACCTCCCGATTTTCGCAATTTGAGGAATTTAAGCTACAATTTTTAATCGAACTAGGTGTAATATGCCATTTGAGGTTCTCAGTGGTCATGAAACATCTCCACCAAACATCGTCAACATAGGTCCATGTTTTGGTATGGCCCCCTTATAACCGTACCTCCCGATTTTCGGTATTTTGAGCATTTTAGTTACAATTTTTAACCGAACTAGCTGTAATTTGACATTTGAGGTTCTCAGTGGTCATGAAACATCTCCAAAAAACATCTTCAACATAGGTCCATGTTTTGGTATAGTCCCCATATAACGGTAACTCCCGATTTTCGGTATTTTGAGAATTTTAGCCACAACTAGCTGTAATTTAACATTTTAGGTTCTCAGTGGTCATGAAATATCTCCATAAAACTTCGTCAACATAGGTCCATGTTTTGGTATAGCCCTCATATAACGGTACCTCCCGATTTTCGGTATTTTGAGAATTTTAGTCACAATTTGTAACCGAACTATCTGCAATTTGACATTTGAGGTTCTCAGTGGTCATGAAACATCTCCACCAAACATCGTCAACATAGGTCCTTATAACCGTACCTCCCGATTTTCGCTATTTTGAGCATTTTAGTTAAAATTTTTAACCGCACTAGCTGTAATTTGACGTTTGAGGTTCTCAGTGGTCATGAAACATCTCCACGAAGCATCGTCAACATAGGTCCATGTTTTGGTATAACCCCCATATATCGGTACCTCCCGATTTTTGGTATTTGGAGAAATTTAGCTACAATTTTTAACCGAACTAGCTGTAATTTGCCATTTGAGGTTCTCAGTGGCCATGAAACATCTCCAAAAACATCGTCAACATAGGTCCATGTTTTGGTATAGCCCCCATATAACGGTACCTCCCGATTTTCGGTATTTTGAGCATTTTAGCTACAGTTTTTAACCGAAATAGCTGTAATTTCACATTTGAAGTTCTCAGTGGTTATAAAGCATCTCCAATGAAACATCGTCAACATAGGTCCATGTTTTGGTATAGCCCCCATATAACGGTATCTCCCGATTTTCGGTATTTTGAGAATTTTAGCTGCAATTTTTAACCGAATTAGATGTAATGATCGGTATTTTGAGAATTTTAGCTAAAATTTTGTCTTTTCAAAAATAATCGTGAATATAGGTCCATGTTTGGTATAACCTCCCATATTACTGTACCTCCCGATTTTCGGGAATTTTCAGTGCTCACGAAATTTCTTCACTAAAATTCGTCAACATGGGTGCATTTTTTAAGGGTTTACATTGTTTTGATGAAACTACCCTCAATTTGACTCTTGAAGTTCCCTGCAGCTTTAAAACTTTTACGCCAAAAAATTGAAAGATAGTTTGACTCTATAGCCCCGTAGGTGGTACCTTTCACCAAGCTGAACACATTTTTTTAGATGGAGGTGAAAGTCTGGTTCACGGAAAATTCCTCTTGGGGAAGAAAGGCCTTGGTGAGTATATTATGAACCCAGAAGGACAGATCCGCCGTGAGTCGAACTTCCGCGTTATGGCGTGATGAAATTTTTGTTAGAGACCCTGTGGGCTATCAGGAATTAGCGTTATATCTTTGTTCACTGTTGCTTAAGTGCTCTACAAAAAAAAAAAAAAAAAACAAGTAAGAAAAGTCTATAGTCGGACGGAGCCGACCATGGGATACCCTATACCACTATCCCTGGATAATCGCTCACACGGAACTTCTTTTCAATGATTGTGAAAATTTAATTATCAAATACCAGAGATGTAATGTATAATACTTATGACCAAAACCAAAAGTTATCTAGCATGACAAAGACATTTTTGTAGCAGGAAAGGAAAATTTAGTTCACACAAACTAAAATGTAATGAAACCCACTTATGTAGTACTACTACTTCCGTTGTTTAACCGCTACGTTATTGAAATTTTTACCAATTTCACACAAAAGTTTCAGTCCATTTAACCCGCTAAGTATTATCTGATCTTCACGTTGGTTTGTACGCTTCTTCTTCATCATAAACTCAAACTTTGTTTAAAATTTTGCGGGTTATTATTTTGACCTACAGAGCCGCTACAAAATTGGTTAATATTTTGTTTTTGGTCAATTTCATCCCCTGAACGTTTCACGATCATCACCAAAAACTAATCATTTATATTCTGGCCCGAATCCAATCCTTAAAAAATTTGTTACAATCGGTCCATAATTGCGGCCTTAAGCTTGTTTACAATTTTTAATGGACGGACACACATCGCTAAATCGCTTTATCTCGTCGAGATATGAATTTTGGCATACCAAATAAGGGGTCTAGGACGAATATTTCGTGGTGTTACATAAACTTTTGGAGAGACAATATGTAGCATGGGATAAAAATGTGGTTCTCTACACAGAACCCATTATATATTAGGCAGTAGGCCCGTTATATAGCAAACACTTTATTGCAATTTACATCAGAGGAAAGGTCAGTAGTTTTTTCCCATATGTAGGCTACTTTGCGAAATATATATGTCCTCAAGGAATTAAAATATCGACCAAAAATAAAATTTTTATATTTTTCATACAAAAGTAATGGTCCATTTCACCCGCTAAAGAATATCAGATCATCATTCAAAATTGTAGGCATCATTTTCGACCTATACTCTTACCCGGTGCAAAATTTCGTGACTATTGATGTATAATTGCGACTTCTAGCGAGTTTTTTATTACACTACAAACAAATAACGGAATATATTAGGCTGTAACTCTGTTATCTGATCATGCACACCAACATAATTGGCATCAATTGAAAGTTCAAGCGTTCCACTTTGAAGAATATCTCACTTGTCCGGAATGTCACTTCCAGGAAATAAGATAAAAAATGTTCACACAAAAGTTTTGGTCCATTTAACCCTCTAAATATTATCCGATCGCCATCTCAAATTGCAAGCTTCTCCTTTGTGATATACTCTTACCTTATTTAAAATTACGCGTTGATCGGACTATTATTGAGACCTACAGAGCCGCTTGAAAATTGGATAAATATTATGTTTTTGGTCCATTTCACCAGCTAAATATTTCACGATCATCACCAATAAGAATAGGGATCTATTCTGATCTGAACCCGACCTCCATACAAAGTTTCGTGACGATCGGTCCATAATTGCGGCCTGGAGCGTGTTTACAATTTATAATGGACAGACGGACGGACGGACGTAAGGACGGACGGACACACATCTCAAAATCGCTTTATCTCGTCGAGATATGAAGATTGGTATACCACATTGGGGGTCTTCTACGAATATTTCGCGGTGTTACATGACAATTTTTACCAAAACAAACTTATAATACCCTTTTCCACATTGTGGTATAGGGTATAAAAACAAACAAAGATATAATGCTAATTCATGATGGTCTCTTGCAAAAACTTCATCACGCCATAAGTTCCACCAAGGGCTTTCATCTCCAAAAGGAATTATCTCTGCCCCAACATTCGTGTTCACAGTGCAATTTAAGCAATAGTGGTAGGCAGTAGGAGTCTATCCATTGTCGAAAAGTTGTTCCACCTGAAATTGTGAAAGGACCCTAATTAATCCATTTTAATTCAGACTATTTTATGGTGGAGGGTATAAAAAACGAACTTAACGACTTTTTACTTGTTTCCTTTATGTTATCGTAAAAATTAGTAGATTCTTGCAGTTCTGGAACAGACCATATGTGTGCAATATAAAATGGGCTTACATAATTGCTGTGATGAATACGATGTAATAAAAGTACGTTTTACAGCTGTATAACAGTTTTTTTATAACAGTATAACAGTTTAAAACTGTTATACATGGTTGAAATTAGATATTTTTTATAATATCAGTGAATGTAGTAACATAAAAAAGTTAATTATATCCCCCATATTTTGGTGGAGGGTCCGCCATAGAACGGTACTTTCCAATTTTCGGTATTGTAAAGGTTTTAGCCTACTTATGGCACCGAAATGGCTGAATATTGGTATATATTCTTCTTTTGGGGCTACACAATCTTCTCCCACAAATTTGTCAGTACAGGTCCACGTCTTGATATAGCCCCATTGAACGGTACCGCCGGATTTTAGCCTCATTATTACATCGTAATGCCTGAAAACTTGGTATTTAGTCTTCTTTGTAGCTACAACCACAGAAATTTGTCAATACAGGCCCACGTCATAAAAAATCCAAAGAACGGTACTTCCAGATTTTCGGTATTTTCAGGGTATTTGGTATTTGGTTTTCTTTGGAGCTACAAGACTTTTCACTAGAAATTTGTCAGTACAGATCTACATTTTGATATGGCCACCATAGAACGGTACCGCCCGAATATGGTATTGGCAGGGTTTTAGCCTCTTTATCACATTGTCTCAAATTTAGTATTAAGTCTTCTTTGTGGCTACGAAACTTTTCTCCAGAAATTTGTCAGTACAGTTCCACGCCTTGATATAGCCCCCATAGAACGGTACCTCCCGATTTTCAATATTTTCAGCCTCATTATTACACCGAAATTGCTGAAATTTAGTATTTTGTCTTTCTTGGAGCTACAAAAATCTCTCCAAGAATTTTTTTCAGTACAGTTCCCCGTTTTGATATAACCCACATAGATCTGTACCACCCGATTTTCAACATTTTCAGGATTTCAGCCTCATTATCAGTTACGCGTTCCTCCGTAATGGCTGAAAATGTGTATTAAGTCTTCTTTGGACCTTCAAAACTTTTCTTCAGAAATTTTTCTGTACAGGTCCAGGGCCTATATCAAACCCCATAGAACGGTACCTCCCGATTTTCGGTATTTTCAAGATCTTAGCCACGTTATCACACAATTGAATATAGCACCCATGTAGGGACACCGTTGTTTCATAAACTAAAAGAAAACAACTATTCGATTTTACTTCATTTCTGCCCGGCCGAACCATATTCAGCCATCTATTGGAATACTTTTCGGCGTATAAGGCTGTCAAGTGTGCTTTGTAGTGGTATGTGTCAATTTGCATCTGTTGGGTCTGTTCCAGGATTTGCCACAAGGTAAATATGTGGTAAATGTTGTATTTTCCAAGTTGTTGTTGTTTTTGTTGTAGAGTGGGATTAGCTGGGCAGCTTAACAATAGGTTAGGTAATCTAAAGGTTGTCGCTTATACCTTTGGACCTCTCTCTCCAAATCATGAAGATCTCTCCTGAGAATGCTCACGGCGGCAGGGACACTGACGGCGGTAACACCAGGTACTGCATCGACAATATTTAGTTGTGTTGATGTACCGCTAAATCTTCGTCTCTTCATGAAGATGACCCACTGGTGTCATGAGGAGGTACCCTACTGCAGTCCTCGGGGCGGTATTTTGACATGTTTGAATATTCTTCCACTACGTAGCACTAATATTTGTATACCACACTGGCGCCGCTTAGCTTTCAACAGACCGACGTATTGCTTTTTAAGTGGCCGACAAGGTTTTTTTTTTGACAGCACCTCAAGTGCTGACGACCAGCAACTTGAGAACCATGTTGCTGCTTCAGATCTTGTCCTAAATAGCTGTGGCTTGCGGGGACGACTTAAAAATGCTGTCGAACGTTACACCCAATACCTTGGCATTGTTACTGGTCGCAGTCAGGACAACATCGATCAACATATTCTAGTGGAGACTCATTTCAACCGTCCATGTGGTGACCAGACAGTGGATTTAGCGACGGATATTTTCACATTCCTACGATGAAAGAACTGAACTTAGTCAGCTATGGGACGTTTAACATACCACATATGTCACCAACGATAGGACCCGACGTCAACTTCGTACAGTATGCATACATTACGATCTCTACGCCGTCTAGATGGTGCGGTACTTCAAAAAGGTAGAGGTTAAACAGTTACAGAGATATTACCCCGTCTTGAGGAACCTCCTATTTCACTGCACGTTCATAAATAAACAAATAATTATTCAACGTTTCAAAAACGGCTGAAGGATAGTCCTTTCTACATACTTGAGAGGCGTGGCATGGTTGACGGTATCGAAGGCCTTCGATATATCAAAATCCACCATAACTGTTCAGCAGAACGTCTTGCTCTGGTTCAGTTCTCAACTGATATACATATGTGGATATGGTGTGTAATGCTGGTTCTCTGGATTTTCCGGAATCCATTCTAAAGTTGGTCAACTGGGAAATTTCTTCTCACCATGAGGAGGAGTAGTGTCTCTACTAGCGACAGGAGAGATATCGCCCTTTACGATTCACCTCTGTCTCAGTAGCTGGACTTCCCATCCAACTTTCCAGGTTTCTGATACAATATGGGTGGCTAACGATAGATTGAGAACCCAAGGATCTGGATGATTTCGGGTTTAGGATGACGTTTACAACGACGTCCATAGTAAATTGTGGTGCTACTTCCTCGGCTGGAAGTGCTCGTATCAAATTCCTCATCGCCTTATCACACTCGGGGTACTCTATAGACTATCGGTTAAAATAACACTCACGCGTATTTGGATCGGTTACTATAACGCCGTAGAATGTAACAGCCGTTCTATAATCCTTCTTTCCCTGACTCCGTTGACCACAATTTACTTAAGCCTGTACCAAAGTTGCATTGTTCCTCCTAATAACCTGTTGACTTCAAGAGTAAATTTTCTAATTCCTGTGTCTTCAGGGTTAGTATGCTGAAGCTCATCATGCTCAATTGCTAGTTATACCCTCAGCATTTATGCTATCGGCAAAATGTGTCTCATCGAAATAATGGTTTTAGACCCCAAGTATGTTTGGAAAAAAATCCGTTTCAGACAATTTGGAGTTGATTTAGCCTGTCTGGCCGGCTGAAGCGTGCGGTAACTCTCGAACGGATCCACCGATTCTGTCCAAAATTTGGCTTTCTAATATTTTGTCCAAACTTAGTTTAATTTCGAAGATAAGGCGTGTCGGTTTACGCCTTCAGGCGGAAAATTTGTGCGCACGATAACTCTTGAAGAGAGTAACCGATTTCTTCCATACTTTGCACATCGTGAAATTTCTACCAGACTTAGATGAGATTCCAATATGGACTCAATCGGTCCACTGCTTCAAAAATTTTCGGAAAAGTTTAGTTTAGGGTCCGTTCTCTAATCGCTTTGATTTTTGTTGTAACAACTTGTATTTACTGCCCCCCATACAAAGATACATGTTCCATCAGGGGCAAGTCCATACTTCCTGAGAAAATAACCTGAAAGTTGCCAAAAACCCATATGACCCCGTGTGTAGTGGTCGGAGCGCAAGGTAACTCTCAACCGATTCGGCCCAAAATCTGACTTTCGTAATATTTTATCCAAACTTAGTTTAAGTTGGAAGATAAGCCATATCGGTTTACTTCTTCAGGTACCTTCCCCACAAAAGTTCGAAAATTTTCGGAAAATTTGTGCGCATTGTAACTCTTGAAGGGAGTAGCCAATTTCTTCCATACTTTGCACATCGTGAAATTTCTACCAGACTAAGATAGTCTCCAATATGGACTCAATCGGTCCACTTCTTGGGGTACCTCCCACCCAAAATTTTGGGAAAGTGCAGTTTAGGACCTGCTCTCGAATAGCTGTGGTTTTTCCTGTAGCAACTTGTATTCACTGCCCCCCACCCTATACGACAGTACAAATTTCATCAGGGACAAGTCCATACTTCCTGAGAAAATAGCCTGAAAGGTGCAGCAAAAACCCATCGTGTGTAGTTGTTGGAGCGCAAGATAACTCTCGAACGGATTTGCCGATTCGGTCCAACATTTGCCCTGCGTAATATTTTACCACCCCCACAAAAGTTCGAAAAATTGAGCGTACGATAACTCTTGAAGGAAGTGACCGATTTGGTCCATACTTTACATATCCTAGTATATCTGCCAGATATAGATCAGGTTCGAATATGGCTTATATTTGTCCACCCTTTTGGGTACATCCCACACAAAATTTCGGATAAGTTTAATTTAAGACCGGGTGCCACAGTGGTGCATTGGTATGCACGCCCGCCTTGCACGCAGAAGGTCGGTGGTTCGATTCCCCGGCCAAGCAACATCAAACATTTTTCAACGGTGGCAAAATACCCCTCAGTAATGTTGGCGACATTTCCTGAGTATTTCAGCCTTGAAAAACTTTTCCACAAGTGGTGTCTTAAGACACGCCGTTCGGACTCGGCGATAAACTGTAGGTCCCATGTCATTGAGCTAAATATGAATCGGGGTGCACTCATTGATATGAGAGAAGTCTCCCTTGTCCCGTATGGGATGTTGTGGAACAATGTTTTTGTTTAATTTAAGACCTGCTCTCGAATCGCTTTGATTTTGTTGAAGCTGCTTGCATTCGCTTTTTTCAGGATCAGGTCCATACTTCTTGAGAAAACAGCCCAAAAGGTGTAAAAACCACCTATGGTATCATATATAGTGGCGAGACCATGATAACTCTCGCACTGATCAACCGATTTGGTCTTTCCTTTGTTATATTTTGTCCAAACTTAATTTCGGTTCGAAGATGGGCAATACCAGTTCACAACTTCCGGTACTTCCATCCAATATTTAAAAGGATTTCACTAAAATGGTATGCACGATATCCCTTGAACGGGGCAACCAATTTGGCCCTAACTTTTGATCTCCTAAAATGTTGTCCAAATGTAGTTTAACCGATGCTGTTCGTTGTGGTCCTGTTTACAGCGATTTTATGTTTTTCGTGGACAAGTCCATGCTTCCTGGCTGGTCTAAAAATTATGCGAAGACCCACTGAAATGACTAGTGGGCGCGATATCTATCGAAAAGATATCACACCCAAAATAATATTCACTTCCATAATGGACTATGTCGGTCTATTCCATTAAGTACAACCTCCACAACACTTTTGAACTTCAATCCTAAACCACATTTTTGTCGGCAAGTTCAAATGTCCAAAAAGGGTCACAAAATTCTGAAAAGACCCTAAATACATTCGTTCCGTAGGTGAAAGTTTAAATTCACATAGGCTGAATGTATATCTCTATCGGCATAACCGACTGATACTTTTTAACTTGTTTATGTTCGTATTTGGGGTGACGTAGGGGATGAATGATACCAAGCAACGGTCTTGACCGGCTTTAACATGGCAAAGCCCAGGATTTATCTTGGTCCCTCTTTCATCTCAAGTGGACACTGACCTCCCCGTGGTGTCACCTGGGGAACTGCCTTTAACACCCGTTAAAGGTAGTGAGCTAACATGTGCCGCGCGTTCGCCCATAAGAACGTTAAAAACTTGGGTTTGGGCGTCGGGTTAGTAACCCTCCCCTAGAAAAAACATCCTACTATGAAAAAACGAAAGAAAAGAAAAACAAACCCCTCTAAAGTTGACGAACCCCGCAAACGTTTTAAGGACCATGATCTGCGAATCTGCACCTGGAATGTTCGCACTCTTTATAGAGAAGGTGCAGTCTTCGCACTGGCAGACGTACTTGAAAAGTACAAAGCCGATATTACTGCCATACAGGAAATACGATGGATTGGGAAAGGCGTCACAACAACACCTAAAGGTGACGCTCTGTATTATAGCTGCCATGACGTAAAGCATGAGTTTGGTTGCGGATTCGTAGTTAGTCGGAGACTAAAACATCTGGTATCCAGCTTCACCCCAGTGAATGAAAGACTTGCTGCAATTCGAATAAAAGCTAAATTCTTCAACATCAGCTTTATATGCGCTCATGCTCCCACTGAAGAAAAGGACGAACAGACCAAAGATATATTTTACGAGCGCTTAGAAGAAACATACGACCGTTGCCCTGCCCATGACATTAAAATCATTCTAGGCGATTTTAATGCCAAAATTGGAAAGCAGAATATCTTTGGCCCAACAGTCGGGAAATTCAGTCTCCACAGTGAAACATCTGACAATGGTATGAGGCTGATAGACTTTGCAGCTGCAAAAAACATGGTAGTTAGCAGTACCAGATTTAATCATCTCGATATTCATAAGGGCACCTGGCTGTCTCCAGATCAAAGAACAAGTAATCAAATTGATCATGTTGTAATAGATGGAAGACATTCATCCAGCGTGTTGGATGTACGATCGTTCCGAGGCGCAAACATTGATTCGGACCACTACCTTGTTGCAGCAAAGGTACGTACCCGTCTAAACGTTGCAAATAAAGCACGAACAGACACAACGCGGAAGTTGGACATCGATAGGCTGCAAACACAACAGATAGCCACAGCATATTCCACTCAACTAGCCCAATTGCTTAACGCGAGCACTCCTTGTCCCGATAACATAACAGCACAATGGCAACATATTGCCCACTCCATGCAAACAGCCGCAAAATCCATACTTGGATTCCAGAGACCTCCACAAAGGAATTCATGGTATGACCAGGAGTGTCGTGCTGCTACCGAAGAGAAAAATGCGGCATATAGAGCTACTTTACAATCAGTAGCAACGCGTAGCGCACGAGAGAGATATCGGGAGAAAAGGAGAGAAGAGAAACGTCTTTTCCGCAAGAAAAAGAGAAAAAAAGAGAGAAATGGAAAAGCGGGAGTGTGAAAAAATCGAGATGTACAGGAGCCAGAATGAAGTCCGAAAATTCTACCAAAGAGTGAAACATCAAACAGATGGCTTTGGTACAGGCACATCCTCCTGTAGAGACCAGCAAGGTAATCTGGTAACATATACAGACAGCGTGCTCAGGATATGGAAGGAACATTTCTCCAATCTGCTGGTATCCAATAGTAGCGAAGACGATGATACCACAGATCCAATCCCAGAAGATGGTATAGAATGTATACCGCTCGGCCAAGATGAGGTAAAAACAGCAATCAACCGGCTGAAGAATAATAAAGCAGCAGGAGCCGATGGCTTACCAGCCGAGCTGTTTAAAACCGGAGGCGACGCGCTGATAAGGTGTATGCATCAGCTAGTTAGCACCATCTGGCAGGAAGAACGCGTACCCGACGATTGGAACCTGAGCATCCTATGTCCCGTCCACAAGAAAGGAGATAAGACTGTATGCTCCAACTATAGGGGCATAAGTCTTCTCCCTATTGCCTATAAGATAGTATCAGGGATATTGAGCGAACGACTAAAGCCAATGGTCAACGAAATAATTGGACCATACCAACGTGGCTTTAGACCTGGCAAGTCGACCATTGACCAGATATTTACCCTGCGGCAAATCCTAGAGAAGACCCAAGAGATGCAGATCGACACATATCACCTTTTTGTCGATTATAAAGCAGCATTCGACAGTCCCCTCCGATCAAAGGTATTCCATGCAATGTCTGAATTTGGTATTCCCGCAAAGCTCATCCGGCTTTGTAAGATGACTTTAACTGATACTAGGTCCTCAGTTAAAATTGGAAAGAACCTCTCCGAAGAATTTTGTACCAAAAGAGGTTTCAGACAAGGAGACAGCCTTTCGTGTGACCTATTCAACATTTTGGTGGAAAAGGTAATACGAGATACAAATGTCAAAAGAAATGGCACAATTTACACCAATAAACACATGTTACTTACTTATGCTGATGACATAGACATCATGGGACGATCAGTAAAGAAAGTAACTGATACCTTTATGAAGGTCGAAGCAGAATCTGCGAAAGTGGATCTGGCGGTAAACGGCGAAAAGACCAAATTGATGGTGTCGACGCGCAAAGCGTCCATAGAGCTCGGAACAACTGCGGAAGTTGGTACCTACAATTTGGAGGTAGTTAAAGACTTCGTCTACCTCGGCACTGCCATAAACACAACAAACAACATCAGTTGTGAAATAAGAAGAAGAATTGTATTGGCCAACAGATGCTACTATGGTCTAAGTAAGCAATTTAAAAACAAAGCCACATATCGTCAAACAAAAATAACACTATACAAAACGCTGATACTACCCGTGCTAATGTATGGCTCCGAAGCATGGGTACTTGCGCAAGCAGATAAGGCAGTGCTTGGTGTGTTTGAGACGAAAATTCTTCGAAAGATCTACGGGCCGATTTGCGTTGACGGTGAATATCGACGTCGTATGAACCACGAGCTATATAAGCTATACAAAGACATGCATATAGTTAAACGTATCGAGATGCAACGATTGCGTTGGATAGGCCATATCATGAGAATGAGCGATGATGAACCCGCTTAAAAGGCGTATGAATACATGCCACATGGCGGTGCACGCAGAATCGGTAGGCCTAAGCTTCGATGGAGCATACAAGTGGATGAAGAAATGGAAAGGCGCGGTATTCCAAAAAGTCAAGCGAAAAACAGAGAGGAATGGAGATCTTTTCTTAGTTCGGTCTATGGAACAAATGTTCTGTAATGGGCCAACTAAGTAAGTAAGTAAGTATGTTCGTATTTGATAGGTCTAAAGCTGCACTGACATGGTCCAATTATATCATGTACCGTAGGCTTTTGTCATATTGGCAATAGGGGGAGACTTATACCTCTATAATTTAAGCGCCCAGTTTTATCTCCTTTGTTGTGGAGGCGACATAGAATCATTTCGTTTCAAAAATCGGGTTCGCGTTCCTCCTGCCGGATGGTGCTAACTAGATAATGCAAACACGGCTGACTTCCGTATTGTCAATTGCTTTGTGTTCTGTAAACTCAGTTAAAATATTTCAGTTGCACACTCATGCATTGTACACTACAGTGCAACTTTGAACATTGTTTACATTGACGATGTAGAACAGCTGACAGATGTTATTAGGGGAAACAAATATGAAGAATGCGGCCGCAGAAATTTCGTTAAAACTTTTTTTAAATTTTTGTACATAATTGTTATTATTTATTTGTTATATATACTTACCTTCGCGAATCATCCATCCAGCCAGTCAGGACTGTTGCTTAGTATCCTTCATCTCCCTATATCATCCAAGGAAACATCTATAGTTTGGGTTAATGTCATACGTATTTCCTAATTCGTAGAATTAAGGTAATTGTTGATAACAAAAATAATTTTTATTTCAAATCTGAACATTATCTTTTGTCTCAGCCTGTTCGCTTTTTATTTTTGGTAAGAAACGGTCAATACTTCGAAATTATTGTTTTCGTTGTTGTTTCTAACCCATAACTACCAATTCACCTACCTATCTACCTGTTGTTTTATTTATCTATTAACCTGTGTCTAGAGGTCAGTCAGATGCTGTGCGACTAATGTGTGTGACTTGACGGTTGTTAAGTAGCAGACAAAAAAGCAAACAGACTTTGTCTGTCTATTCACCTATTTTGTTGATCTTTTTTGGAATTTTATTTGTTTTACACAAATTTGTGAGCCATCCGTGAAAGAGTTCAAGAAATAAGAACATTTATTGTGTCCATGTTAATGGCGGCTTAGTGTTAAGCCGTTTATGATCTTTTAAAAGGTTTTGTTTTTTTTTTTTTTCTTGAAAGCCAATCAATGTCTTATGCTTATGTGTGGGAGTTCTTCTGATAACAATTGAAATTTTCCGAAAACAAAGTAGGCGATAATGAAAAACTTGTTTTCAAAGGGAAAACGGTAAGAAAGAAATCAGACTCGGGCAGCATCTTTGAAATTTTTATGTTTTATTTGTTTTTAAATGATTTAGAATAGCTTAGTAAACTAAACCTGTTCATAAGATTTTACCACATTTGCTAAGATCACAAGGCCACAAAGGCAATAATGCTTATTATACTGTTTCTTCTCAGATTTTGATCAAATAAAACGAGCCTATATTTAAGATAATTGAAAAATAGGTTTCCTATCGTTATGAAAGTAGTAAGATCATTCGTCGCTTCACGGCTCATTGCTAGAAAAAGTGGAATATGCTAACTGATGAATACTAATTTAAGGTTTAATACCAATGAGATATGGATGTTTTCTACCCATTGAGATTCCGAAATACCAAGTTACCACAGCCACTTCAGTAGAAAAATTCTTTAAAAGACTTACTTACTTTCTAATCTGAGCACCCGCTATAAAAAACAAGTAAGAACGGCGTTAAGTTCGGCCGGACCGAACTTGTTATACCCTCCACCACAAGTTGTATTGAAGTAAAATGGAATAATTAGTTTCCTTTCGTGTATGAAGAAGACTTAATACTAAATTTCTGCAATTTCGGTAAAACAATGTGAGGCACCGTTCTATGGGGGCTATTTCAAAACGTCGATCTATACCGACAAATTTCTGACGGAAAATTTTTAGGCTCAAAGAAGACAAAATACCAAATTTTCTATATTTCGGTAAGAGAATGTGCCTAAAAGCGACAAAGTTCTGGGGGAAAATTTTATACCACCAACGTAGACTAAGTACCAAATTTCATCCATTTCGGTGTGATAATGAAGCTAAAACCTTCAAAAGTACCGAAAATCGGTACCGTACCGTTCTATGGGGGCTATATGAAGGTGTGGACCGATATCAACAAAATTCTGGGGGAAAGTTTTATAGCCCTAAAGAAGACTAAGTACCAAATTTCAGCCATTTTGGTAGGATAATGAAGCTAAAACCTTAAAAATACCGAAAATCGGGAGGTACCGTTCTATGGGGGCTATATCAAAATGTGGACTTGTTTCAAATGTCAGCCATTTCCACACAGTACCACTTTACTCGCGTAATGATTACTGTTCCTTTATAATCTGTCCAGTCTGATGAATAAAGAAATTACTGAAGGTCCCAGACCTAGTTCGCTTGTCCCAGTGGGATCGTGAAGTAACGGGCGTCCTAGGACTTTAAATATTTGTTGCATTTGTGCGAGGCAGGACCTGAAAAAATTGTCTACCGTTTCTTCCTCTTCTTTTTCGTTTTTTCAGCTGCGCCAGTGATCGTATTTAGGTACATTTGCATGGTTACCAATAACCCAGTGACCGGTTAACACCATCTCAATAAGTTTGGCTATGTTCCGTTGATTTTGGCTAATCAGGAACTTGGTACGTTTGATGTTGTTATGATGCCATGTTTCATTCATGTTCCGTCTAATCTCTGCTTGTGATAGGTAGAACTTGGAGATATGTCCTTTATGTCCGTTGGTGTTGCGGCTAACGCCTTTGGGAGTTCGTAAGTGGCGGATCCTACTCTAACTAGTTCGTCTGCTTTTTCGTTACCAACCAGACGCTTATGGCCTGGAATCCATATAACAACTACTCTATTCAGACGCTCTAACGTATCAAGTTCTTCTTTACATTCTTTTACTAACTTTTATGCGACAATATTTGACTTCAGTGCTTGGAGCGTCGGAAAAAAATTCTATTGAGTTGATGTATGATCTCCGCCTGAAAAAACTCTGCAGTCCACAGGTAGCATTGTGGATGTAGCTATGTTTGCGTCTTCCTAGAATACACTCGAGGCGACTACACAATTCATCTTAGAGCCGTCTGTGTATACCTTGATGTCGTAACCCATCAGCGGTGACCCATTATTGCATTATTTTCTGCTTTCAGATTTCAAAAGGCTGATCAAAGATCATTGTAGGAGTGCAGTAATCAGCGTTAATTACGTTATCTCTTCCACTAGATTGTGAAACACGTAGGTATGTGTGTATTAGGGTCATGACTTTTTACATCATCATATCCCAGTATTATATTTTTATGAGCTTCTACCTAAGATTAAAATCGTATTTATAAGTTGATCCGATAAAAAGCTTCGGCACAAAAAGCTTTTAAAGTTTTTCTGCTTCAGAACTTTGGTAAATTTTTTGAATTCCCTATAAGCAGGACCTTTTTATACCCTTCACCATAATAGGGAGGGTATTATAAAATTTGTCATTCTGTTTACTTACTTACTTAGCTGGCCTTTTACAGAACATTTGTTCCATAAGCCGAACTAAGAAAAAATCTCCAATCCTCTCTGTTTGCTGCGGTATTTTCCCAATCTGGGATATGTAGCTGACTGATATGACGTTTCACTTGTTCGCTCCAACGAAGCTTTGGCTTTCCAGATCTGCGAGAACCTCCATGCGGCCCGTATTTATACGCCTTTTTAGCGGGTTCATCATCACTCATTCTTATAACATGGCCTAGCCATCGCAATCGTTGTATCTCGATTTGTTCAACTACATTGATGTCATTGCATAGTTGGTACAGCTCGTTGTTCATACGACGCCGATATTCGCACAGATTGGCCAGTAGATCTTTCGAAGAATTTTTCTCTCCAACACACCAGGCACTGCCTTATCTGCTTGAGCAAGTAACCATGCTTCGGAACCATACATTAACACGGGTAGTATCAGTGTTTTGTAAAGTGTTACTTTTGTTTGACGTGAGGTGGCTTTATTCCTAAACTGCTTACTCAGCCCAAAGTAGAATTTGTTAGCCAACACTATTCTTCTTCGTATTTCACAACTGATGTTATTTGTTGTGTTTATGGCGGTGCCGAGGTAGACGAAGTCCTTTACTACCTCAAAATTGTAGGTACCAACATTCACAAATGGTGCGGGGTTTATGGACATATTACGCGTCGATACCATCAACTTGGTTTTTTGCCGTTTACTGCCAGACCAACTTTAGCAGATTCTCTTTCGACTTTTGCAAAGGTGTCAGTTACTTCCTTTACCGATCGACCCATGATGTCAATGTTGTCGGCATAAGCCAGTAACATATGGCTGTTCGTGTTTATCGTTCCATTTCTTTTGACCTTCGCGTCTCGTATGACCTTTTCCAGCAGGATGTTGAATAGATCACACGACAGGCCGTCTCCTTGTCTGAAACCTCTTTTGGTAATAAACTCTTCGGAGAGGTTCTTTCCTATTTTAACTGAGGATCTCGTCTCAGTTCATGTCATTCTACAAAGCCGAATGAGCTTTGCAGGAATACCAAAATCGGACATGCCTTGGAACACCTTTGAACGTATAGGGCTGTCGAATGCTGCTTTATAATCGACGAAAAGATGGAAGGTGTCGATCTGCATTTCTTGGGTCTTTTCCAGGATTTGTCTCAAGGTAAATATCTGGTCAATGGTGGATTTGCCAGGTCTAAAGCTGAACTGATAGGGTCCAATAATTTCATTGACCATAGGCTTTAGTCTCTCACACAATATGCCAGATACTATCTTATATGCAATAGGGAGCAGACTTATGCCCCTGTAATTGAAGCACACTGTCTTATCACCCTTCTTGTGGACTGAACATAGGATGGTCACGTTCCAATCGTCGGGTACGCGTTCTTCCTGCCAGATGGTGCTAACTAGCTGATGCATACACCTTATCAGCATGTCGCCTCCGGTTTTGAACAGCTCGGCTGGTAGCCATCTGCTCCTGCCACCTTATTATTCTTTAGCCGGTTTATTGCTGTCCTTACCTCATCTTGGCTGGGCGGTATACATTCAATACCATCTTCTGGGATTGGATCTGTGGTATCTCCGCCGTCTTCAATGCTATCGGATACCAACAGTTTGGAAAAACGTTCTTTCCATATCCTGAGCACACTATCTGTATCAGTTACCAAATTACCTTGTTTGTCTCTACAGGAGGATATGCCTGTACCAAAGCCATCAGTTTGATGCTTCACTCTTTGGTAGAATTTTCGGACTTCGTTCTGTCTCCTGTACATCTCTATTTGTTCACACTCCCTCTTTTCCATCTTTCTCTTTTTCCTGCGGAAAATACGTTTCTCCTCTCTCCTTTTCTGCCGATACCTCTCTCGTGCGCTACGCATTGCTACTGATTGTAAAGTAGCTCTATATGCCGCATTTTTTTCTTCGGTAGCAGCACGGCACTTCTGGTCATACCATGGATTCTTTGGTGGAGGTTTCTGGTATCCAAGTACTGATTTTGCGGCAGTTTGCATGGAGTGGGCAATATTTTGCCATTGTGCTGATATGTTATCGGGACGAGAAGCGCTTTCATTAAGCAATTGGGTCAGTTGAGTGGAATATGCTGTGGCTATCTGTTGTGTTTGCAGCTTAGCGATGTCCAACTTTCGTGTTGTGTATGTCCGGGCTTTATTTGCAACGTTAAGACGGGTACGTACCTTTGCTGCAACGAGGTAATGGTCCGAATCTATGTTTGCACCTCGGAACGATCGTACATCCAACACGCTCGATGAATGTCTTCCATCTATCACAACGTGATCAATTTGATTTATTGTTCTTTGGTCTGGAGACAGCCAAGTGCCCTTATGAATATCGAGATGCTTAAATCTGGTACTGCTAACTACCATGTTTTTTCCCGCTGCGAAGTCTATCAGCCTCATTCCATTGTCTGATGTTTCACTATGTAGACTGAATTTCCCGACTGTTTGTCCAAAGATATTCTCCTTTCCAATTTTGGCATTAAAATCGCCCAGAACAATTTTAATGTCATGGGCAGGACAGCGGTCATATGTTTCTTCTAAGCGCTAGTAGAATATATCTTTGGTCTGTTCGTCCTTGTCTTCGGTTGGAGCATGAGCGCAGATAAAGCTGATGTTGAAGAATTTTGCTTTTAATCGAATTGTAGCAAGTCTTTCATTCACTGGGGTGAAGCTGGAGACCAGATGTTTTAACCTCTGACCAACTACAAAACCGCAATATATGTAGGTTCGCGTCTACATATAGCCCCCATTGAACGATACTTTCCCGATGTTTTCGTCCACAATTGGGTATAATCTAGCACTTAGAATTTCCAGTGGTCAAGAAATTTCTCCACAAAATGTTATGGCCCTTTCATTTTTAAAAATCCCTAAATAACGGGGTAACGAAGTGCTGAGGAAATTTGTTTGCCAATATAACGACGACTTGAGGTGTTTTTAGTTGTCAGGAAAGAAGAGAACTTCGTATATAACCGTACCGACCGATTTTAGGAATTTGGAAGTTTTTCTATGTTTTCGGCTCAAAGTGAATATAAATTGGCATTTACGGTTCGAAGTGGTCAAAAAACTTCTTCCAAAACAAACTTTTAGGTTTAACCCAGATAAAGCCACTGGTCGTTTAAACGCCACAAAAAATGGTTGCAAAAATTGACGTAAAACTCTGGTTTTTTCAAATATTTTTGTGGGGTTTTTTGCATTTTGTTATAGTATTGTCTGTTATCTGTAATTTCACGCTGATAGCGCTTCATTTGACCTACGCATTTCCACGCATTTGGCCAAAAACCCAAGCTATTCAAAAAAATCGACTTTTTTGTAATTTTCGACTTTTGATGAAAAATTTAAATATGCGATAAAAATTTAATGAAAAAAGTGGGAATTATATAAAGTCAGGGATTTGTTAGGAATATAGTAAGAGTATTTTCTCAATCAAAAACCAAGGAATTGGCATGTAAGGATACACCAATATTACCCTCCAAAGTTTTTGGAACTTTTAAAAGAAGGCCCGATTGCACATTGGGCCCAATGACAGGTTTTTGAGGCAACAAGTCATTGGAAGCAGCTAGAGCTACCAAATTTCGTTCCAATGTTTTTAATGGGCATAAAAGTACTTCTGCAAAATTTGGTAAGAATCGGTTCAGATATAGATATAGTTTTCATGTATATGTTTCATCCGATTTAATCCGATTTTATATTTAAGCCCCACAAAGGTCACAATTTGCATCCGATCGCCTTAAAATTTGATATGGTAAATCCTGTTCAGGTTAGAATAAGGTCCTGAAAATTTGGCTCTGATCGGTTCAGATATATATCTACATATATATAGAAACCTTTTCAGGTATACAATGATGTTCGAAATATAAATCTTCTGAAATGGCTGGACCGAATTTGATAAAATTTTGTTTGTAGATTCATAAGGTCTGAGAATAGATCGTAAGGTACTTTTTATACCGAAAAATGGAGGGGGTGGGGGACCTCCCCCACAACAAGTTTTAGCCAAACGCGAAATCTCATAGATTATTAGACGCATTGGTATACAAAACAATAGTAATTGTGACCTCTATCATTAATTTATGTTTTGGAAGTAGAAAACCGCGATCGCGTCCGTTATTTGAAAACTTTATAATTACAGGTTAAGATCTTGAAATTTAGTAGGTGTTTGTAGTACCAGTTATTAAATTTAAAGATCTAGAATATTGAAGATTTCAATGCTTGGTGTAACTCGGATAAGATTACTATAAAATTTGGCGACTTGTGTCATATTGAGCATCGTCCAGTCCCAACCCAATCTAATAAATTAAAATATCCACATTTTTAAGTGTCACGCTATCTGTAAGTAATTTTCTATAAGTATTCGGATCCATACGGACATGAAATTTTTTTACACAAATAGTACTTACTATTACCTTCTATCAGATATATGTGGCATGTCATAACGTCCAGGGTCATAATGTCCATAGACGCTATGACACCAAAAAAAGTGTCATATCGTCCATGGACATTGTGACACTTTTGCAAATGTCATAATGTCCATGGACGATATGACACTTTAAAAATAAAAAAATATGGTATAAAAGTTTTATTCATAATTCATAATTTTATTGATAAATTTTTAAATTTTTTTCAACAATAAGGGCAAAGCAAAGGTGATCGATTTGTTTTGGACTTTGCATCTAACTTTTCAAAACAATACGAACAAATCTTGAAATGTTTACATGGTTGAAGCAAAATATTTCTCGGTTCCTGCACTCAAATAACACATTTAAGGACCTCTGTAGGTTGACTCGGAGATGTATCTGCATCCTCCTGAGTCTCCGATTCAGAAATATCTTGGCTATCAGCATCCTCTATAATGTCATTATTAACAATGTTGTTTTCCTTGTTTATAATAGCTTCGAAGAACTCAGATAGAGTCATAACGCCTTTGTTGAGTTTTTGGTAAGACAACTGATCTTACAGTTTTTACTATCTTAAATTCGTCGTTTTTTCGGCAAAACACTCAAATTACCCGCCGAAGCTTGCGCCAAAGAAACAGAATATGAGAAATCCTCATCGTGAATAATATCGAGGAACTTTAAAAATTGACCGTGTTTTTCCAATTTCCTTGATAATTTCGAGTTATAGCCTTCGAGCGCACTAGTAGTCCTCACATGCTCAAGACTGACAGAAAATCCATAAGGTGTAACCTAAATAATTTAAGAAGAAGGTAAATGCAATTAGCTTCTGTATTTCAAAACATAGAGACGATATTGATAAACGATTGTTTAAAACGATATGACGAATAAAGACGGACGACACTGTGAATAAGTCGGTGCGGAAAACCGTAAATGCAATCGGCGGCCGATTTTTCATTACATTTGCATTTACGGTTTTCCGCACCGACTTATTCACAGTGTCGTCCGTCTTTATTCGTCATAAACAAAGGGAATGAAAAATCGGCCGCCGATTTTTCATTCCCTTTATCCTGCTCACCACCACCGAGAATAATTTGTCGTACCTTTCTCATCCACTGTTTTTCGATGTATTTCAGAAATGTATTAATTTCAGAAATGTATTAAAAATTTCCTTATCGTTTTGGGAAAAATTCTCTAATTAATTTTTAAGTGTTAAAAACATCTCTTCAATTTGCTCCGGATTTGCTAATGGTAGACTTAAAAATTTTCTGTACCACTTTCTGCATTCTCCTTTGCGCTCTACAACATTTCCGAAGCCCTTGATTTTATGTACTTTACGCACAATAGCCTGAGTGTAGTGGAACCAACAGCCTTTTTGGGTGACTCCTGGAAAGACGCATTCCAAAGCTTGTTTCAAAGCGACTTCATAGTCAGTGTGAAACAGTGAAGGCTCAAAATTGAATATGTTTTAAATATTATTTTAATGCCACAGTTACGCTGCATTTTTCAAAATAACATTTATAACGAGTACAACTTGTGTATACATTTTTTTGCCTAAAAATTTGATTTTTGCCGGTTAGTTAGTAATTTGGAATTCTTGCAAAATCCCGACATGAATTCGAACTTCAAATTTAATTTTTCAACTTCCATTTAATTTTTCAACTTCCAATTTTCTACCGCACTATTCAATTGACACTTTCAGAATGAACCTCCAATTCAATAGCACATCACAAAACAGCTTCTGAGTAAACTACTCACTAAATAACGGTTCTTTTCATCGAAATGTTAAGTTTTGAAATTTTTGGACATTATGTCACTCCAAAAGTGTCATAATGTCCATGGACGTAGTGTCGCAAATTTTTAGACTTTATGACACTCCCAAATGTGTCATTATGTCCATGGACGCTACGACACTTTTTTTGGTGTCATAGCGTCTATGGACATTATGACCCTGGACTTTATGACATGCCACCCAGATAT
Organism: Musca autumnalis; assembly: GCF_047663935.1. Lineage (NCBI taxonomy): Eukaryota > Metazoa > Arthropoda > Insecta > Diptera > Muscidae > Musca > Musca autumnalis. Next base: position 32,851,678 of record NW_027411866.1, on the reverse strand, counting down.
ATATAGTTTCGACAATACGTCGCAATACCGCGAGTTTTATTCCAAAAAGTATTTAAACTACAATACGAACTACACAAAAAATACACCACAAGTCTATTTCAAATATTCCTTACCAAATCTAACTTCTTTTATTTCTTAATCAGAATATTAATTTATATACCTTTACACGTTTTATCCATTAAAAAAACTGTTTATTAAATCAGCGGTTTTTAATTGCCGAGCGAAACAAATTTGTTCTTCATTGGATAAATTTTTATAAAATTTTACAAAGTAACATGCAATATCTTTGACAGCTCGGTATGTGACCACGAAGCGTTGCCAGGTTGAAATGATTTTGTTTCTAAGTGGCTCAAAGTGTTAAGAATCTAATCCCGTTACTAATTTATACAAATATATGACTTCAAAACTAGACTTTTTGCCTCAGAAACCTGCCATTGGGCCCAATGTGGATTGTAGGAAAACTACACGTTTTAGAGAAAAAAGTTATGTATTTTAAAAATGCTTAAAAAATCTCAAAAACATAATTTTCATAAAAAAATTTAAGTTTTCTCGCAAAAAAAAATTCTCGGCGCTAAGTGGGTTAAAGCAGGTATCGGCAGCAATACAAACGCATTGTTTGCGGCCTCACGCATACGACTCTCTCCACAAGCAGCGTATGCGTTAATGCATTGCTAAAATTAAAAATCATTGAAACAAGCGACAGCAGAACTTTCTTCATTGACTTCTGAACGAAGACTGAGTGCTAGTTGTTCTGTTGTTATTCTCATCAAGGACACGTGTGGCCCTTTTTGTCGGATGCTGGTTTAAAGTTCCAATGACACGTTGTTCCATGTAACGTTTCCATGACAATTTTAAGGGCCTGTTCATGTATGTCGATAAGAAAATGAATGCGCAAGAAAAACTACCAAATTTGAGTGTGTTTTTCGAATTTGTTTTTTGTTTTGGAGCAAAAGCAAAGGCAATAATATTTCCAAAACAAAAGTTTGGGTGTGTTTCATGCGCACACATTTTCGTTTCGAAATACCTTAACAGGGGGTAAGTCTATGATAATGCCTAAATTTTTGGCATGATCTGATAGGTGTATTTCATGACTTTGTAATAATGGTAGACTGCGAAATGCAGATTTCTTGAATGAAGGCTACACAATTCAGCATACTCTCTAACCGATCATAAGAAAACTGTGTTGATATGTTAAAATCCCGACTAAATGTAATGTACTTGATAATTGATAAATAGTTACTAATTTACATACATTTTATACTGCTATATATGTTTTCGACACTAACAAATTTTTGACATTTGAAACCCCAGACTATCTTTGCAATTAATAGAAATGTAAGGCAATGTTTTTATGCAGGGATTTAATTACACCATAACTTAGAATTGTAACCTTTGGTCAATTCATTCTGTGTTTGAAATATAATCAACAAAGGCTTTCATTAGCAATAGGAATTTTCCACTCTTCAACAAGTAAAAATGTATCAGTCGGCTTTGCTGACAGAGATATACCCTCAGCCTATGTGAATTGAAACTTTCATCCACGGACAGATCGAATGTACTTAGGGTCTTTTCAGAATTTTGTGGCCCTTTATGGACATTTGGACTTGCCGACAAAAATGTGGATTAAGATTAAAGTTCAAAAGTATTGGAGAGGAGGTACTTGAAGGAATGCACCGACATAGTCCATTATGGAAGTGTATCTTATTTTGGGAGTTATATCTTTTCTATAGAATTAAGCATGGAATGGTCTACGGAAAACATAATGTCGCTGTAAACAGAACCACAACGAATAGCACCGTAATACATTTCCAAAAGATCTACGAGCAGACCCTAAACTGCACATAGACACAAATGTTGAGATTTTGTGGGGGAAGTTTTAGAAGTTAAACTATATATCGTCCATACCATTGTAGTGAAATTGTTTAAATATTGGGGGGGAAGTACCGGAAGTTGTGGACCGGTATTTCCCATCTTCGAGCTGAAAATAAGTTTGAACAAAATATGACGAAGGACAAATTTTGGACCAAATTGGTTGATCAGTTTGAGAGTTATGGCACTCTCCATTTATCGACTCTCCAGCCACTACATATGTATGTTGCCCCTGGGGTCTTTATACCCTACACCACTATGTGGGGAGGGTATTATAAGTTGGTTTTGGCCAAAAAGTTTGTAAAGCATCAAAATAATGGTCGTAGAGTTACACATATCAAAATGAATGTCTCGACGAGCTGAGTCGATCTAGCTATGTGTGTCAGTCCGTCCGTCCGTCTGTCCATATAAACCTTGTAATCACGCTACAGGTGGCAATTTTGATCGGCTCGCCACCAAATTTTGGGGGCTAATGGGGGTCCCACAGAGGAAGAAACCTATTGATTTTGATGATGGCTGGATAATATTCAGAGGTCGGAATGCTCAAAAACTTATTTGGACAAAGGTCAACGTTTTATTTCAAAGCCAATATCTCGGTTTCTTTAAGAGCAAAACAGTGCAAGGAAAGAAGAAAATAACACTTTTACAACGATATAAAGTAGCTTGTCGTAGGTGCTCAAACAGCAGAGATATCGTCGGTAATGCATCCCATTTTCCGATTTTTTTGTAATCACGCTGCAGGTCGCAATTTTGATCGGATCGTCACTAATTTTTTGGGAGTTGATGCGGGTCCCTCAGAAGAAGAATCCAATTAAGCAAAAAGCTTATGTGGAGAAAAGTCAAAGTTTTTTTCTTATGCGAATGTCTCCGCTTCTGGTTATTCCAAAAGGAAAGCCCGCCAAAGGAAGAAGAAGAGATCTCCTTTATATTGATGCAAAGTATGTTGGCGTAAGTGGGTAAACAACCGAGTTATCGCAAAAATCAGTAATATATCCAATTTTTTCATTTTTTTGTAACCACGCTACAGGTTGGAATTTTGATCGAATAGTCACGAAGAAGGGAAGAAGCAATAGGCATCTTGTTAATAGTCGGATAATATTTGGAAGTCGGAATGGGGAAAACTCATGTGGAGAAAAATTTAAAGTTTTATTCTTTGTGAATATATCAGCTTTCAGTAGGGGTATTCCAACGGCAACGCATGTCAATGGAAGAAGAAAATATTACCTTTACATTGGTGTAAAGTAGGCTGGCTAAGGTGGTCAAACAAGGGAGATACCACAACAGTCGGTAATGGATCCAATTCTTCAATTTTTTGCAATCACGCTACAGGTCGCAATTTTGATCTGATGGTCACGAAATTTTGGTTGATTATGGGGGTCACAGAAAGAAAGAGGCATAATATGTTTGGTGGTAATCGGATTATATTCCCCAAAAGAAATGTTTAACAGTGAAAAGCTTATGCACAGGGGTGGTGGTGTAGGGTACCACATGGTCGGCTCCGTCCCGACTATAGGCTTTGCTCACTTGTGTACATCTTCGGATGGTTTTCTCAAGAAGTATGGACTCGCTCCTTGAAAAACTTTTACCATCCTAATGGAGGCAGAGAATGCAGGTTGCTTCAAAAAAAAAAAAAAAAATCAAAGTGATTCGAGAGCAGGTCTTAAAGTGAACTTACCCGAAATTTTGTGTGGGAGTTACCCGAAGTAGTGGACAAATATAGTCCATATTAGAGCCTGATCTATATCTGGTAGATATATTAGTATGTGTAAAGTGTGGACCAAATCGGCCAATCCCTTCAAGAGTTATCGTGCACAGAATTTTTCCGAACATTTTTGAACTTTTGTGGGGAGGTACCTGAAGGAGTGGACCGATATGGCTTATCATTGAATTTAAACTTAGTTTGTACAAAATATTACGAAGGTCAAAGGTGTAGTGGTTACAACTTGCTACAACAAAAATCTAAGCGATTCGAGAGCAGGTCCTAAACTGAACTTTTCCGAAATTTTGTGTGTGAGGTACCCGAAGGAGTGGACCGATTGAGTCTATATTGGAACCTCATCTAAGTCTGGTAGAAATTTCACGATGTGCAAAGCATGGACCCAATCGGTTACTCCCTTCAAGAGTTATCGTGCACACAAATTTTCCGATATAACCCATCTTCGAACTTAAACCAAGTATGGACAAAATATTATGAAAGCCAAATTTTGGGCCGTGTCGGTTGATTCGTTAGAGAGTTATCGTGTGCTCCAGCCAGCAAGATGGACGGACATGGTAAAATCAATTCCTAACGGATTTCGTCCAAACATACTTGGGGTCTAAAACCATTATGTTGATGAGGTACATTTTGCCCGTATGAAAGTGTATATACCCTCGTTAGCATAAATGCTGAGGGTTTAAAAACTCTAGTTTCGGATGTCACCACACATCCTCATCACTTTCCTTATTCCTTTTTGAATGAAATTCTCTGAAGAATTATCAATCAAGCGTTCTACGTGAAAGGTGGTCGTAGTGGGATTACCACAATGGGGCAACGGAAATGTGCACCCAAACCAAAGAGGAAATACATCATGCTAAAACCCATGATGACCAAATCATAATCCCTCTCGGAATGTTCTTCCAAAAATTTCAACATTTTTGAGTGATTTAAGGTACGATTGGCACACTGTCGATTTTTCTGAACCATTTGCCATAACGTCCCCATTTATTGTTGAGCAAACGTTTTCCGTCAAAAAAGTCGAAGTTGTTTAAATTTATGAACTGATAGTTGTCTTGATACTCCCTGTTTCCTGTATTTGGTTAATTAGTTAACACAGTGACATTATGGTCATCCCAGGTCCAAATAAAAAAGTAAATTTTGCATTTTAACATTGATCTTTCAACTTTTTTATTTTTTTTTACTGTTATTTAGCATTAAATTCTGGAAAGGTCATGTCATGCTGTAAAGTGTTATCTCTTTGAGACCCAACAAGAGATGCACACAAACATGAGGTTAACTTTATTTGTATATTCTGTTTCTTATCACACTTCCTTTCAGGTCTCCTCTAACATATGGCATAAATATACACATAAATACATACAATATCTTCTTCACAGATGATTTTTGTATTTTCCAAAACAAATTTAGTTTCAAATAAAATAAACAATGCCTATTACAAACAATTACTCAGCAATTAGAAACAAAAGATATTCCAATTGTGGTTACTCACAAAAAATATTATGCTCAGGGTTATGGTCAGTTCATTAGTTTTCAGCGGGTGTTTGTAACGGAAACATAAAATTCTAGTGAAAGTAAAAACTTTGTGTAGTGACACAGTAAAAACGATGCCGCCTGTCCTTCGAATATTCTTCATAATTTCCAATATTTCCCTAATATCCTGTGAAGCTGCAAGAATTTTGGGCTTCTTTAGTTCAGTGTCATATTCAAATTTGATCATCTATACAGCTGTTACAGAAGCTTTGGCCGAGGATGGTCATAATGTCACTGTGTTGGCTAATTACCCAAATCCTGGAAACCGAGAGTATCAAGAAAATTATCAGTTCATACATTTAAATAATTTCGATTTCTTCGATGGTAAACGTCTGGTCAACAATAATTGGGGACGTTATGGCAAATGGTTCAGAATAATCGATGAAAGGATACAGTGTGCCAACCGTACCTTAAATCATTCGAAAATGTTGAGATTTTTGGAAGAACATTCCGAGCGGGATTATGATTTGGTAATCGTTGGTTTTAGTATGATGGATTTCCTTTTTGGTTTGGGTGCACATTTCCGTTGCCCCATTGTGGTTGTAATACCACTACGACCACCTTTCACCGTTGAACGCTTGATTGGTAATCCTTCAGAGGTGTCATACTATCCGCGTTTATTGAAGGCCTTTAAACCGCCCTTTAATATAAAAGAGAAACTCATAAATTGGTTTGAATATGGCATTGAACGTTTGGTCCTGCAAAGTTATATAAATCGGCTGAATGATGAGTTTTATAGGTGAGTGGAAAAGAAAAAAAAAAACTACGAAAAAGTTGTTCCCGACAACTTTTCTCAACCGAAAAATTGTTTTCGATAAATCTTTTGTAAGTCCATATTTACATTAGGCAATTTTTCTTGCGGTAATTGCCAGTTTGTCGGTGAGTGAGGGTGTTGAGAGGCAAAGGGTTACCATATGTCTCACCTCTCTCTCCATCAAACTGACAATGGCCGCAAGGAAAATTGCCTAATATAAATATGTCCCAATTTACATTAGGCGAGTTTACTTGCGGCAATTGTCAGTTTGATGAGGAGAGAGGTGATGCATATGGTAACCCTTTGCCTCTCAGCCCCCTCTCTCACCTACAAACTGACAATTGCCGCAAGTAAACTCGCCTAATGTAAATTGGGACTATGGACTAAGGAAAGTTGTTATATGCAACTATTTTTACAACGAAACATAAGCTCTGTTCCAGAACTGAAAAGTTTTTACAATTTTTACCACATTTGCACATTTTGTGTTGCCTTACACACAATTCGTATGAAATAGTTTACGACTTTTACATCTTTTGTAACTTTTACCAGATTTTAAAGTGCGATAACAGGCCAATAGTTATTTTTCACTTTTCAGTACGACAACTTTTTTTAACCAACAATTGTTATCGACAAGTTTCCTATATCGAAACCTTGTTATCGACAGTGTCGTAAGTTGTAACTTTTATGGAAGAATCAGTTGTTATTAAGAATTTTTTTATAACTAAAATGTGTTATCGACATCGATGTTCGACACTTAGCTATACGAAAAAGTTGTTATCGACAACTTTTTATATCTAAAAAGTGTAACCGACTATTGTACTACTATATTGTACTATTTTTTCGAAAAAAAGTTATGGTAGTAAAAAATAGTAGCTTCTTGCATGTTTTGGAACAGAGCAAATATTTCTTTAACGAAAAATTGTTATCGATAACTATCCTGTAGCTAAAAATTTTTATTGTTAACTTTTTCTGTGAGAAAAAGTAGTTAGTCTACAAAGTTGTTATCGATGACTTTTCTTGAATGAAAAATTTTCTATGATGAATAGTTGTTATCGACAACGAAATGTTGTTATCGACAGTTTTTTATAACAAAAGTATTTATTTTTTATAACAAAAGCTTTTTTCTATATCGCAAAGATGGTATCGACAAATTTTCTTAACGAAAATATGTTATCGACAACTTTTCTATAACGAAAGCCTTTATCGACAATTTTCCTTTAAAGAAAACATTTATCCACATTTTTGAAAACGAAATATTGTTATCGAAATTATTGACAACTTTTCTATAACTAAAATTTGTTATTGACAACTTTTCTATAACGAAAAGTGGTCATCGACAACTTTTCTACAACGAAAAGTTGCTATTGACAACTTTTCTATAACGAAAAGTGGTCATCGACAACTTTTCTACAACGAAAAGTTATTCTCGACAATTTTTCAATAACGAACATTTTATCGACAACTTTTCTATACCGAAAAATTGTTATACACAACATTTCTATAACGAAAAGTTGTTATCGACAATTTTTTTATAACGAAAAGTTGTTATCGACAATTTTTTTATAACGAAAAGTTGTTGTCGACATTTTTTTTAAACGAAATGTTATTGTCGCTAAATTTATTATTGACAACTTTGCTATAACGAAAAGTTGTTATTGACAACTTTTCTATAACGAAAAGTGGTTATCGACAACTTTTCATAACGAAAATTTGTTATCGACAACTTTTCTATAACGAAAAGTTGTTATTGACAACTTTTCTATAATGAAAAGTTGTTATCGACAATTTTTTTATAACGAAAAGTTGTTATCGACAATTTTTTTATAACGAAAAGTTGTTGTCGACATTTCTTTTAAACGAAAAGCTATTGTCGCTAACTTTTCTATAACAAAAAGTTGTTATCGTCAACTTTTCTATACAGAAAGGTTGTTATCGACAACTTTTTTATAAAAAAAAATTGGCTATATTTTACTTTTCTGTAAAAAGATATCATCGACAAACGTTTACATAACTAAAAGTGTTCATCGGTTACTTGCTTGTACGAAAAATTGTTTTCGACAGTAATTAAAATTTATCAGCAAATTGTCTATAATGAAAGGTTGTTATCGAACACTTTTCTATAACTAAAAGTTGTTATCGAAAAATTTTCTATAACGACCAGTTGTTATCGACAACTTTTCTATAACGAATAATTGTTATCGCTAACATTTCTATAACGAAAGGTTGTTATCGACAACAATTCTATAACGAAAGTTGTTATCCCTAACGAAAAGTTGTTATCGACAACTTTTCTATAACGAAAAGTTGTTATTCGCAACTTTTCTATAACGAAAAGCTGTTATCGACAACTTTTCTCTAACGAAAAGCTGTTATCGACAACTTTTCTATAACGAAAAGTTGTTATCGAAAAATTTTCTATAACGAAGAGTTGTTATCGACAACTTTTCTATAATGAAAAGTTGTTATGGACAAGTGTTCTACAACGAAAAGTTGTTATCGACAACTTTTCTATAACGAAAAGTTGTTAGCGACAACTTTTCTATAACGAAAAGCTGTTATTGACAACTTTTCTCTAACGAAAAGCTGTTACCGACAACTTTGCTATAACGAAAAGTTTTTATCGATTTTTTTAAAACGAAAAGTTATTGTCTCTCACATTCTATAACAAAAAGTTGTTATGGTCAACTTTTCTATAACGAACGATCGACAACTTGTTTATAAAGAAAAGTGGTTATCGTTCGCTTTTCTGTGTAAAAATTCTTATCGACAACGTTAACATAACGGAAAGTTTTTAACGATTTTTTCTATAATGAAAATAATTAAATAATGAAAATTGTAATCGATAACTCTTCTGTAACGAAAATGTTTGTCCATAACTTTTATATGAAAAAAATTGTTATTGAAAACTTTTCTGCATTAAAAAATTGTTATCCTGCACTTTTCTGTATAAAATTTTGTTATCGACGACTTATCTCTAACAAAATTTGTTGGCTTATCTCTAACAAAAGTTGTTGGCTGTCATCAGTTTTTACTGTTATTTAACTTTAAATTTTGGAAGAGAAGGGTCATTTTCATTTCTTTTCACATTCTGTTTCTTTTAACTCTTTCATCCAGTTCTCCTTTAATATATGGTATAAATATATAAGTATGTATTTCTCTTCTATGAATAGTTTTTATACTATCGGATTAAAAAAAAATAAAAAAAAATGACCAGTGTTACGGTCAGTTTGATAGTCTTTAGCGAGTATTTGCAACGGAGAGTGGAGTGAAAATAAAAAGTAGTTCAGTGCCGAAGTAAAAATAATGCCGTCTTCCATTCGAACATTCATAATAATTTCCAATGTTTTCCTAATATCCTGTGATGCTGCACGAATTTTGGGCTTCTTCAGTTCAGTGTCATATTCAAATTTGATCATCTATACAGCTGTTACAGAAGCTTTGGCCGAGGATGGCCATAATGTCACTGTATTGGCTAATTATCCAAATCCTGGAAATAAGAAGAATCAAGACAACTATCACTTCATACATTTAAATAACCATGACGAATTTGATGGTCAACGCTTGGTCAACAATAATTGGGGTCATTATGGCAAAGGGTTCAGAATAATCGATGAAAGGATGCAGTGTGCCAACCGTACCTTAAATCATTCGAAAATGTTGAGATTTTTGAAAGAACATTCGGAGCGGGATTATGATTTGGTCATAATTGGTTTTAGTGTGATGGCTTGGGGCTTGGGGGCACATTTCCAATGTCCCATTGTTGTGGTATTACCATCTCGGCCTTTCTATAATATTGAACGTTTGATTGGAAACCCATCAGAGGTGTCATACTATCCACGTTTGACGAAGGCTTTCAAACCACCCTTTAATATGAAGGAGAAACTTCAGAATTGGTTTGCATATGGTATTGAACGGTTTGTCCTGCAGAGTTATGTAAAACGGCAGGATGAGAAGTTTTATAGGTGAGTGGGGACACAAAAATGGTCAGTTCCAGAACTGCAATAATCTACTAACTTTTACAATTTTTTTCGATATCATAAAGGAAAATTTGCTATCGTAGTAAATATTTGTAGCAAGGCACATTTATAGAAGGTAGAAGTGACAATCAGCTGTATTTTTACTTTTTTTGTAAATTTCTGATCTGTCCCAGAACTGCAAGAATCTACTAATATTTACTATTTTTTCCGATAACATAAAGGAAAAAATTTTATCGTAGTAAAAATAGTAACTTCTTGCAGGTTCTGGAACAGAGCATATGTTTTCCAAATGTAATAAGGTCTACTAATGAAATTTGAAACTTCGAAATTGGCTACCATAAAATACTTCTTTTCATCCTAAACGTGTAATAATCAACTTTTTTTTATAATAAAAAGTTGTTATCGACTTTTTCTATAAAAAGTTGTTATCGATATTTTTTATAAAGAAAAGTTGTTTTGGGCAATTTTCCAATAAAGAAGAGTTATTGTCGACAACTTTTTTCATAACGAAAAGTTGTTATAGAAAAATTTTCTTCTTCTTTATTTGCCGATCCGCATTCGGATTTTGGCGATCATACAATAACAAATTAAGTATTTTTAGCTGTATATATAGATATATGTTTATGAATATGTTGTAGTAAATTATTCAGCAATGGTGATCTCTCTATTCCTCGCAGCGTTGATAAGACTTCTTTCATCTGGTTGATTTGTCCACTCCAAAATGTTTTTAATCCAGGATATTTCTCTTCTTCCTCTTGGCCTTTTTCCCTAAATTTGACATTTAATTATGCTCTGGATGACAGAATACTTTTCGTTTCTAATTATGTGTCCCATATAGGATATCTTCCTAATTTTTATGACAGCAAGAAGTTGTTGTTTAGTGTTCATTCTTCTCAGGACTTCTTCATTTGGTACTCGGTCGGTCCAAGGAATTTTCAGAGTTCTGCGATAAATCCACATTTCAAATGCGTTCAATTTTTGTTCGTCTATTGACTTTATTGTCCATGTCTCGGCAGCATATAGTAGAGTGGACCATATATAACATTTTATGAAGCGCATTTTTGTTGTAATGTTGACGTCATGACTTGTTAATATTTTGCGATGGTTAAAAAAGGAGCAGTTATTGCAATATTTATTTATCGAAAAGTTGCTATCGACAGCTTTTCTATAAGGAAAAGTTGTTATACACAAAATTTTTATAATAAAAAGTTGTTATCGACATCTTTTCTATAACGAAAAGTTGTTATCGACAACTTTTCTATAACGAAAAGATGTTATCGACAACTTTTCTATTACCAAAAGTTGTTATTGACAACTTTTCTATAACGAAAAGTTATTATCGACAACTTTTCTATAACGAAAAGATGTTATCGACAATTTTTCTATAACGAAAAGTTGTTATCGACAATTTTTCTATAACGAAAAGTTGTTATCGACAACTTTTCTATATTGAAAAGATGCTATCGACAATTTTTCTATACCGAAAAGTTGTTATTGACAACTTTTCTATAACGAAAAGTTGTTATCGACAACTTTTCTATAACGAAAAGTTGTTATCGACAACTTTTCTATAACGAGAAATTGCTGTACACAACATTTCTATAACAAAAAGTTGTTATCGACGATTTTTTTCTAACGAAAAGTTGTTATCGACAATTTCTTTATAACGAAAAGTTGTTATCGACAACTTTTTTATAAAAAAAAAAATTGGCTATAGTTTACTTTTCTGTAAAAATATCATCGACAAACGTTTACATAACGAAAAGTGTTTATCGATTACTTGTCTTGTACGAAAAATTGTTTTCTACAGTAATTAAAATTTATCAGCAAATTGTCTATAACAAAAGGTTGTTATCGAACACTTTTCTATAACGAAAAGTTGTTATCGAAAAATGTTCTATAAGGAAAAGTTTTAATAGAAAAATTGTCTATAACGACCAGTTGTTTTCGACAACTTTTCTAAAACGAATAATTGTTATCGATAACATTTCTATAACGAAAGGTTGTTATCGACAACAATTCTATAACAAAAGTTGTTATCCCCAACGCAAAGTTTACTTTTCTGTAAAAATATCATCGACAAACGTTTACACAACGAAAAGTGTTTATCGATTACTTGTCTTGTACGAAAAATTGTTTTCGACAGTAATTAAAATTTATCAGCAAACTGTCTATAACAAAAGGTTGTTATCGAACACTTTTCTATAACGAAAAGTTGTTATCGAAAAATGTTCTATAAGGAAAAGTTGTAATCGAAAAATGGTCTAGAACGACCAGTTGTTTTCGACAACTTTTCTATAACGAAAAGTTGTTATCGATAACATTTCTACAACGAAAGGTTGTTATCGACAACAGTTATCCCCAACGAAAAGTTGTTATTCACAACTTTTCTATAACGAAAAGTAGTTATTCACAACTTTTCTATAACGAAAAGTAGTTATTCACAACTTTTCTATAACGAAAAGCTGTTATCGACAACTTTTCTCTAACGAAAAGCTGTTACCGACAACTTTCCTATAACGAAAATTTATTATCGTTTTTTTTTTAAACGAAAAGTTATTGTCTCCCACTTTCTATAACGACAAGCTGTTATCGACAACTTTTCTATAACGAACGATCGACAACTTGTTTATAAAGAAAAGTGGTTATCGTTCGCTTTTCTGTGTAAAAATTCTTATCGACAACGTTTACATAACGGAAAGTTTTTAACGATTTTTTCTATAATGAAAATAATTAAATAATGAGAAATTCATTAAAAATTAATACTAAAAAAAATGATCTTCGCCTAAAAAAGGGCAAAATTTTCAAATAGAAAATTGTAATCGATAACTCTTCTGTAACGAAAATGTTTGTCCATAACTTTTATATGAAAAAAATTGTTATTGAAAACTTTTCTGCATTAAAAAATTGTTATCCTGCACTTTTCTGTATAAAATTTTGTTATCGACGACTTATCTCTAACAAAATTTGTTGGCTTATCTCTAACAAAAGTTGTTGGCTGTCATCAGTTTTTACTGTTATTTAACTTTAAATTTTGGAAGAGAAGGTTCATTCTCATTTCTTTTCACCTTCTGTTTCTTTTCACTATTTCATCCAGTTCTCCTTTAATATATGGCATAAATATATAAGTATGTATTTCTCTTCTATAAATAATTTTTATACTATCGGAAACAAATTTAATTCGAAATAAAAAAAATATAATAAAATGACCAGCGTTACGGTCAGTTTAATAGTCTTTAGCGAGTATTTGCAACGGAGAGTGGAGTGAAAATAAAAAGTAGTGCAGTGCCGAAGTAAAAATAATGCCGTCTTCCATTCGAACATTCATAATAATTTCCAATGTTTTCCTAATATCCTGTGAAGCTGCACAAATTTTGGGCTTCTTCAGTTCAGTGTCATATTCAAATTTGATCATTTATACTTCTGTTACAGAAGCTTTGGCCGAGGATGGCCATAATGTCACTGTGTTGGCTAATTATCCAAATCCTGGAAATAAGAAGAATCAAGATAACTATCACTTCATACATTTAAATAACCATGACGAATTTGATGGTCAACGCTTGGTCAACAATAATTGGGGACGTTATGGCAAATGGTTCAGAATAATCGATGAAAGGATGCAGTGTGCTAACCGTACCTTGAATCATTCAAAAATGTTGAGATTTTTGAAAGGACATTCGGAGCGGGATTATGATTTGGTCATAATTGGTTTTAGTATGATGGATTTCCTCTTTGGTTTAGGAGCACATTTCCACTGTCCGATTGTGGTGGTATTACCATCTCGGCCTTGCAATAATATTGAACGTTTGATTGGAAATCCATCAGAGGTGTCATACTATCCACGTTTTGCTAAGTCTTTCAATCCACCCTTTAATATAAAGGAGAAACTCATGAATTGGTTTGCATATGGTATAGAACTATTTGTCCTGCATAGTTATGTAAAACGGCTGAATGATGAGATTTATAGGTGAGTGGTGACAAAAAAAAATTGTCAGTTCAAGAATTGCAAGAATCTACTAATTTTTAAAATTTTGTCGATATCATTAAGGAAAAATTCTTATGGTAGTAAATATTTGTAAGAAGGCACATTTATAGAAGGTAGAAGTGACAATCAGCTGTATTTTTACTTTATTTTTGTATTTTTTTTTTTTTCAAAATGAAATTTGAAACTTCGAAATTTGCTACCATAAACTACTTCTTTTCATCCTAAACGTGTAATAAAAATGACAACAGTTCGTAATGCTTTATATTTACATTTTGATTCAAATTTGTTCTATTTTAGAGTATTTTCAAAATCTAATTATCTTTTTCCTGAGAAAATGTTAAGAACGACCCTATTATTCAGTGTTTTTTTTTGACATTTAATTTTCAATAACAACAATGTTTTATTTGTAAATTAGTTAGTTGTAATTCATGCATCTTCCTTATATAAATGTGCATTGACTTGTAGATTCGTGCAGGTTCTGGAACAGACCCAGCCAGCTTTTTTTTGAAAATTTTAATGAAATTCGAATATTTTTTGATCCGACTGCACGATTAAAAGGCTGGAATATGAGCTCATTTTCTGATCATAAATGTCTCCTTTGTCTGGAGGAAAATGTAACCTCTTCTAAACAAATCACAAATGAGTCTTCCTCTGTATTATTTTCGAGTTATTTTTGCCCATTTTCTGATGGTATATAAAGTTTTTTTCGAGTCGTATTTTACTCATTTATTGGTGATTTGTTTATGACTCTTTTTCGAGTCTTTTTTGAGTCATGTTTATGATCGTTTATGGGTCTTTAGTGAGTCATTTATGAGTCTTTTTATCAGACGATAAAAATTAAAAGAATTTTCTTTTTTATTCTTTTTTATTTTTGGTTTCTTTCCTTTGTTTTTTTCTGCCTTGTTATGGCTTTTAATTATCCCTTTAGTATACTGTTTGTTCATTTCACTTGGCAAAACCTGGGGCTCAATTCTTGTTCTATGAAAATTTGAAATGAAAACTTTTATAAGGGCCAAACCTATAGCTCTGCGTGTTGCGTGTGCGTTTAAAAATACAAAAACAAAATACATGTATTTCAAATTGTAATACATGTATTTTGTCTTTGTATTTTTGAACGCACACGCAGAGCTATAGGTTTGGCCCTAAAGGAAATAAATGTCAAATGAAAAATTTTATAAAGAAAATATTTTTCATTTCAAATGTTCATAGAACAAGAATCCAACCCCTGGACATGTGTTGTCTGTGTCAATATTCATAATATTATACGTGATATTTATATCAAAGTTTTGTAGAAAATGTATATGAGAATTATACACAACCAAACCGTTATGTTTGAAAAAAAAAAACAATCAGTGTTTAATCACCTAGCTGTTCAAAATATGATCAGAAGATACATATGTAATTCTAATCATTTTTCAGACACCTGCATGACCCCTTTTTGATTAATCATTTTTCCGTCTTCAACAACAAAAAATGGTCACATTTTAAACGCCTCAATGATTTATTTGTGATTGCTCACACTTGTTTTTATACCCTCCACCATAGTATGGAGGGTATATTAAGTTTGTCATTCCGTTTGTAACACATCGAACTAATCATTTGCGACCCTATAAAGTATATATGTATATATATTCTTGATCAGGATAAAATTCTAAGACGATCTAGCCATGTCCGTCTGTCCGTCCGTCTGTTGTAATCACTCTAGCGTCCGCAATAATTGAGATAGAGTGCTGAAATTTTGCACCCGAGGGTATTTTTTCCATAGGCAGGTCAAGTTCGAAGATGGGCTATATCTGTCCACTCTTTGGTATGGCCCCCATATAACGGTACCTCCGGATTTGAGGTATTTTGACGTTCTTCGCCACATTCGCAGACCGAATTAGCTATAATTTGGCACTTAGGGTTCCTAGTGATCAACAAACTTATACCCCAAAGAATATGGACATAGGTCCATGTTTTGGTATAGTCCCCATATAACGGTACCTCCCAATTTTCGGTATTTTAAGAATTTTAGCCACAATTTTTAACCGAATTATCTGCAATTTGACATTTGAGGTTCTCAGTGGTCATGGAACATCTCCACGAAACATCGTCAACATAGGTCCATGTTTTGGTATAGCCCCCATATATCGGTACCTCCCGATTTTCGGTATTTTGAGAATTTTAGCCACCATTTTTAACCGAACTATGTGCAATTTGACATTTGAGGTTCTCGGTGGTCAAGAAATATCTCCACCAAACTTCCTCAACATATGTCCATGTTTTGGTATAGCCCTCATATAACGGTACCTCCCGATTTTCGGTATTTTGAGAATTTTAGCCACAATTTGTAACCGAACTATCTGCAATTTGACATTTGAGTTTCTCAGTGGTCATGAAATATCTCCACCAAACATCGTCAACATAGGTCCATGTTTTGGTATGGCCCCCTTAGAACCGTACCTCCCGATTTTCGGTATTTTGAGCATTTTAGTTACAATTTTTAACCGAACTTGCTGTAATTTAACATTTTAGGTTCTCAGTGGTCATGAAATATCTCCATAAAACTTCGTCAACATAGGTCCATGTTTTGGTATAGCCCTCATATAACGGTACCTCCCGATTTTCGGTATTTTGAGAATTTTAGTCACAATAAGTATCCAAGTCCTTATTCAAAAATGTAGAGATGTTCAAAAAGATATATTCTTATGTTTCGTCGACTACGAAAAAGCTTTCGATACGGTCAGGCATGAAAAAATGATGGATATCTTGATGGATACCGGAATAACAGAAAAGGAAATAAGATGCATAAAAAACCTTTATTGGCAACAAACTGCAAACATTCAAGTTGATGGAGAACTCACTGACAATATCCCAATATCCAAAGGCGTTAGACAAGGGTGTATCCTATCACCTCTATTATTTAATTTATACTCCAACAAAATATTTCAAGAAGCAGTTGAAAACGAGCAAATTGGCGTAAGGGTGAATTACTCTGAATTAATAAACAATATACGATACGCCGACGACACAACATTAATTGCCACTAGCCTATATGGTCTACAGAAACTGGTTAACTCGCTTACTCAAAAAAGCGAATTGTACGGTCTTAAGATTAACATTAAGAAAACGAAATATATGGTAATAAGTAGAAAAACTTACCAAAACAACACATCATTGAAAATAAAAAGTGACGAAATAGAACGGGTAAGGAGTTTTAAATATCTTGGGGTCCTTATAAATGACCAATGGGATGCCTCGAGAGAGATAAAATGCCGAATAGAAATAGCTAGGCAATCCTTTTTTAACCATCGCAAAATATTAACAAGTCATGACGTGAACATCACAACAAAAATGCGCTTCATAAAATGCTATGTATGGTCCACTCTACTATATGCTGCCGAGACATGGACAATAAAGTCAATAGACGAACAAAAATTGAACGCATTTGAAATGTGGATTTATCGCAGAAAACTGAAAATTCCTTGGACTGACCGAGTATCAAATGAAGAAATCTTGAGAAGAATGAACACTAAACGACAACTTCTTGATATCATAAAAAGTAGGAAGATATCCTATATGGGACACATAATGAGAAACGAAAAGTATTCTGTCATCCAGAGCATAATTAAATGTCAAATTGAGGGAAAAAGGCCAAGAGGAAGAAGAGAAATATCCTGGATAAAAAACATTTTGGAGTGGACAAATCAACCAAATGAAAGAAGCCTTATCAACGCTGCGAGGAATAGAGAGATCACCATTGCTGAATAATTTACCACAACATATTCATAAACATATATCTATATATACAGCTAAAAATACTTAATTTGTTATTGTATGATCGCCAAAATCCGAATGCGGATCGGCAAATAAAGAAGAAGAAGAAGTCACAATTTGTAACCGAACTATCTGCAATTTGACATTTGAGGTTCTCAGTGGTCATGAAACATCTCCACCAAACATCGTCAACATAGGTCCATGTTTTGGTATAGCCCCCATATATCGGTACCTCCCGATTTTTGGAATTTGCAGAATTTTAGCTACAATTTTTAACCGAACTAGCTGTAATTTGCCATTTGAGGTTCTCAGTGGTCATGAAACATCTCCAAAAACATCGTCAACATAGGTCCATGTTTTGGTATAGCCCCCATATAACGGTACCTCCCGATTTTCGGTATTTTAAGCATTTTAGCTACAGTTTTTAACCGAAATAGCTGTAATTTCACATTTGAAGTTCTCAGTGGTTATAAAAGATCTACAACGAAACATCGTCAACATAGGTCCATGTTTTGGTATAGCCCCCACATAACGGTATCTCCCGATTTTCGGTATTTTGAGAATTTTAGCTGCAATTTTTAACCGAACTAGATGTAATGATCGGTATTTTGAGAATTTTAGCTAAAATTTTGTCTATTCAAAAATAATCGTGAATATAGGTCCATGGTTGGTATATCCTCCCATATTACTGTACCTCCCGATTTTCGGGAATTTTCAGTGCTCACGAAATTTCTTCACTAAAATTCGTCAACATGGGTCCATTTTTTAAGAGTCTACATTGTTTTGATGAAACTACCCTCAATTTGACTCTTGAAGTTCCCTGCAGCTATAAAACTTTTCCGCCAAAAAATTGAAAGATAGTTTGTCTCTTTGAAATAGCCCCGTAGGTGGTACATTTCACCAAGCTGAACACATTTTTTTAGATGGAGGTGAAAGTCTGGGGCACGGAAAATTCCTCTTGGGGAAGAAAGGCCTTGGTGAGTATATTATGGACAGATCCGCCGTGAGTCGAACTTCCGCGTTATGGCGTGATGAAATTTTTGTTAGAGACCCTGTGGGCCATCAGGAATTAGCGTTATATCTACGTTCACTGTTGCTTAAGTGCTCTACAAAAACAACAAACAAAGATATAATGCTAATTCATGATAGCTTACAGGGTCTCTTGCAAAAACTTTATCACGCCATAACGCGGAAGTTCGTTCCTTCGGGGTTTTTAATATACACACACCAAGGGCTTTCATCTCCAAAAGGAATTATCTCTGCCCCAACATTCGTGTTCACTGTGTAATTTAAGCAATAGTGGGAGGCAGTAGGAGTCTATCCATTGTCGAAAAGTTGTTCCACCTAAAATTGTGAAAGGTCCCTAATTATTCCATTTTAATTAAGACTATTTTATGGTGGAGGGTATAAAAAGTTCGGCCCGGCCGAACTTAACGACTTTTTACTTGTTGTATTTTAAATTGAACTCTTCTTAATCATTACAGGGAGTCACTTTCGAGACGCTTTCTGATCATACAAGCGACTTAATCAGTTTTTGATCACCAAAAGGACTCTAAAAAGACTCCGCAATGTGATTTTTATACCCTCCACCATAGGATGGGGGGTATATTAAGTTTGTCATTCCGTTTGTAACTACACGAAATAATCATTGCAGACCCCACAAACTATAAATATTCTTGATCGACGTGCAATTCTACATCGATATAGCCATGTCCGTCCGTCTGTGGAAATCACTCTAGCGTCCGAACGGATTAAAGTAGGTGAATGAAATTTTGGTAAAATCTATTATATGTACGTAATACTTTTGGTATTGAAAGCGGGCTATGTAGGTCCACGTTTTCGTATAGCCCCCATACAAGATGACGCGTGACGCGTCGTCGTTTTAAGGAAATTTTATGATATTTGTCTCATTTGACCACCGAATTGGTTGTAATTTGGTATTTTGTGTCTCCAGAGGCCAAAAAACATTTCTACTAAAGTTTTTTTATATAGGTCCACGTTTTGGTATAGCCCCCATATAACGCCCCATATAAAGTACGCGTCACTTTAATATATTTTGAATGTATTAGTCCCATTTGACCACAGAATCGGTTGTTACTTTGTATTTTGTGTTTCCAGAGGCTAAGCAAGATTTCTACCATAAAATGTATATATAGGTCCACGTCTTGATATAGCCCCCATAGGACGATATCTCCCAATTTTCGGTATTTTGAAGGTTTTAGCGTCATTATCACACCGAAATGGCTGAAATTTGGTATTTCCCCCAGAAATTTGCAGGTATAGGTCAACGCCATCATATAGCCCCCATAGAACGGTACCTTCCGATTTTCGATATTTTGAAGGTTGTGGCCACATTAATCTACCGAAATGGCTGAAATTTGTGGTGGAGGGTATAAAAAGTTCGGCCCGACCGAACTTAACGCTTTTCTTACTTGTTGAAAGTACAATCTTCCACATGCTAGCTGGGAGTACAGAAGTTTTCAAAGAAATTGAAATTGAAAATCGAAAAATTTTCTAGGACGAAAAATTGTTATCGACAATTAGTCTGTGATGAAAAATTGTTATAGCCTGTTTTTCTATGACGAAAAATTGTTATAGACAATTTTTCTATGACGAAAACTTGTTATCGAAAAATTTTCTGCGACGAAAAATTGTTGTCGAAAAATTTTCTGTAACGAAAATTTGTTATCGTGAACATAAGTGTAACGAAATGTTGTTTTCGACAACGTTTCTATTACTAAAAGCTGTTACTGTTAACTATTCTGTAAGGAAAAGTTGTTATCGCCAAATTTCTATAAGTAAAACTTGTTATCGTCGACTTTTCTTTAAGTTAAATTTATTATCAGGAAATTTTTCATAATGAAAAGTTCTAACTACAACGTTTCTATAAGATTGTTACTGACATCTCCTCTATAATGAAATGTTATCTTGTTTCTTCTTTCCGCCAAATTTATGAAGCTCTCACTGCTGCACGCAACGCCATTTATTACCATTTAAATCCACTGAATAATTTAATTTTTTTGCATTTAATGTTAATTATTCAATCTGCCTTGATCATGCATTCATTAGTTAACAATTCATACATTGCAAATTTTATAACTATTTATGGTTATGGTGAATCCAAAGTGATATGGGTTGCCAGGTTGGTAAAAAAGACTACATAGTTGTATGACAAAAACGTCCAATTTTGGCTAATTTTTTATTGCCAGTCAAAGTTATCCTCCCAACACAATCCGAAGAATTTGATTATATACTTTATTTCCATGGCAGCACTATTCCTTTAATTAATTATTCTATACATGTTTGTCTCGTGAGTGATTAATAAAAATATGTTTTATTCTGTTTCGTTTTCTCACTCTCCACACTTTTTTCTCAGAGTCTTTATATTTTGTTGTATCCCTGTTGTTAGTTTCAGTTTGTTTTGAAAACGACAAAAAACAGATCAGATAACCATTAAAACTGAAAACATACTCCCTTGTCTGTCTATCTGACAAATGTCAGAGTGTGATGGACGGGTATGTAAATCTTCAAGTTATGAATATTTATATGCCAATCGCCGGCTAATCACACACATCAAGCTGAGAGTCAACGAGGCAGACAGACAGATCGACATAGTCGCTAAGCATATTCCCCAAAAGAAGAAGAAGAAGCGCATTACCTTCAGGTCGTAACATAAACAGTTTTATCACCGTCAACGGTATGAATTGTAAATGAGAATATTTGTTGTAGATATGGACGATTTGAAACGTTCGAAAAAGATATGAGAATATTTGTATATAGGCAATTTCAGTAA
Source organism: Musca autumnalis (assembly GCF_047663935.1). Classification (NCBI taxonomy): domain Eukaryota; kingdom Metazoa; phylum Arthropoda; class Insecta; order Diptera; family Muscidae; genus Musca; species Musca autumnalis. The sequence goes on along the minus strand of NW_027411866.1, from coordinate 32,830,297 downwards.
CTATTCTGTAGGAATAATGGTTTTGTGTAGAAAAGTTATCGATAAAAATCTGCCTTATAGCAAAGTTGTAAAATCGATAACAGCTTTTTGGTTGGTTTGGATATGGAAGCATTTTCGGCAGCTGCTATTTCTAATAGAAAAGTTGTTTATAACAACATTTTGTTATAGAAAAGACGTCTACAATTTCGTCTCTTTTCAGAAACGTTGTCCATAACCAAATCCCGTTATAGAAATTATGTTGATCACTTTTTATTACACGCCTTGAAGGGCCAAATAAAAATATTCTTTAATAAATCCACGCCTTGATGGGCCAAGTAAAAATATTCTTTAATAAATCCACGCCTTGATGGGCCAAATAAAAATATTCTTTAATAAATCCACGGCTTGCAGGGCCAAATAAAAATATTCTTTAATAAATCCACGGCTTGCAGGGCCAAATAAAAATATTCTTTAATAAATCCACGCCTTAATGGGCCAAGTAAAAATATTCTTTAATAAATCCACGGCTTGCAGGGCCAAATAAAAATAGTCTTTAATAAATCCACGCCTTGATGGGCCAAGTAAAAATATTCTTTAATAAATCCACGGCTTGCAGGGCCAAGTAAAAATATTCTTTAATAAATCCACGGCTTGCAGGGCCAAGTAAAAATATTCTTTAATAAATCCACGACTTGCAGGGCCAAGTAAAAATATTCTTTAATAAATCCACGGCTTGCGGGGCCAAGTAAAAATATTCTTTAATAAACCACGGCTTGCAGGGCCAAGTAAAAATATTCTTTAATAAATCCACGGCATGCAGGGCCAAGTAAAAATATTCTTTAATAAATCCACGCCTTGATGGGCCAAGTAAAAATATTCTTTAATAAATCCACGCCTTGATGGGCAAAGTAAAAATATTCTTTAATAAATCCACGCCTTGATGGGCCAAGTAAAAATATTCTTTAATAAATCCACGGCTTGCAGGGCCAAATAAAAATATTCTTTAATAAATCCACGGCTTGCAGGACCAAATGAAAATATTCTTTAATAAATTCACGGCTTGCAGGGCCAAATAAAAATATTCTTTAATAAATTCACGGCTTGAAGGGCCAAATAAAAATATTCTTTAATAAATCCACGCCTTGATGGGCCAAGTAAAAATATTCTTTAATAAATCCACGCCTTGATGGGCCAAGTAAAAATATTCTTTAATAAATCCACGCCTTGATGGGCCAAGTAAAAATATTCTTTAATAAATCCACGCCTTGATGGGCCAAGTAAAAATATTCTTTAATAAATCCACGGCTTGAAGGGTCAAGTAAAAATATTCTTTAATAAATCCACGGCTTGAAGGGTCAAGTAAAAATATTCTTTAATAAATCCACGGCTTGAAGGGCCAAGTAAAAATATTCTTTAATAAATCCACGGCTTGAAGGGCCAAGTAAAAATATTCTTTAATAAATCCACGGCTTGAAGGGCCAAGTAAAAATATTCTTTAATAAATCCACGGCTTGAAGGGCCAAGTAAAAATATTCTTTAATAAATCCACGGCTTGAAGGGCCAAGTAAAAATATTCTTTAATAAATCCACGGCTTGATGGGCAAAGTAAAAATATTCTTTAATAAATCCACGGCTTGAAGGGCCAAGTAAAAATATTCTTTAATAAATCCACGGCTTGAAGGGCCAAGTAAAAATATTCTTTAATAAATCCACGGCTTGAAGGGCCAAGTAAAAATATTGTTTAATAAATCCACGGCTTGAAAGGCCAAGTAAAAATATTCTTTAATACATCCACGGCTTGAAGGGCCAAGTAAAAATATTCTTTAATAAATCCACGGCTTGAAGGGCCAAGTAAAAATATTCTTTAATAAATCCACGGCTTGAAGGGCCAAGTAAAAATATTCTTTAATAAATCCACGGCTTGAAGGGCCAAGTAAAAATATTCTTTAATAAATCCACGGCTTGAAGGGCCAAGTAAAAATATTCTTTAATAAATCCACGGCTTGAAGGGCCAAGTAAAAATATTCTTTAATAAATCCACGGCTTGAAGGGCCAAGTAAAAATATTCTTTAATAAATCCACGGCTTGAAGGGCCAAGTAAAAATATTCTTTAATAAATCCACGGCTTGAAGGGCCAAGTAAAAATATTGTTTAATAAATCCACGGCTTGAAGGGCCAAGTAAAAATATTGTTTAATAAATCCACGGCTTGAAAGGCCAAGTAAAAATATTCTTTAATAAATCCACGGCTTGAAGGGCCAAGTAAAAATATTCTTTAATAAATCCACGGCTTGAAGGGCCAAGTAAAAATATTCTTTAATAAATCCACGGCTTGAAGGGCCAAGTAAAAATATTCTTTAATAAATCCACGGCTTGCAGGGCCAAATAAAAATATTCTTTAATAAATCCACGGTTTGCAGGGCCAAATAAAAATATTCTTTAATAAATCCACGGCTTGAAGGGCCAAGTAAAAATATTCTTTAGTAAATCCACGGCTTGAAGGGCCAAGTATAAATATTCTTTAATAAATCCACGGCTTGAAGGGCCAAGTAAAAATATTCTTTAATAAATCTACGCCTTGAAGGGCCAAGTAAAAATATTCTTTAATAAATATATTCTTTAATTAAATAAAATATTCTTTAATAAATCTACGCCTTGAAAAGGCGTTATCGATAAAAAATTTCCCTTATAACAATATTGTGAATGCCAACTTTTCTATTACAAAATATTTTTCATTGTCAAAAAATGTTTAATAAATTGTTTTCGATATGGAAATATTTTCGGCAGCAGCTATTTCTGATAAAAAAGTTGTTTATAACAACATTTTGTTATTTATTACAGGCAAGTTGGCTATTACAACTTTTGGTTATAGAAATAATGTCGATAACAACTATTCCTTATTGAAAATTTGGCGATACCTAATTTTATTTATACAAAATTCCCGATATCAACTTTTTATAAAAATGGCGTTATATTTTAGATTTTTTTGAATACCACATTCTATTTTTAATTAATCATGGTTCATGGTCAACACCCTTCATATTGCCTTTCTGTTTGCAATATAAACATGTCCATATCTTGTTGTACATTTGTTTGCCAATACTCTCTGTCTATATGAGCTTTGCATAACACTGTGCAACATTTTTAAGGCGACTTTGTGCAAACAATTCGAACTGAGGATTTTTTGAAAGTACAGACCCAAACGACAAAAACCCCTAGTTGGGTTTTGTTGTGTCAGATCCAGCACGGATTTTATGGCCCCATCTAAATGTGTTTAAATATTGCGTTTTTAAAGAAATTCAGGGCTATATTTCTGAAACCAATGCGAATCTTCTTCTGACCTCTGAAGCAAATTTGTAGATAAAGACAAGAATAAAAAATTTGGAGAAATAATGAACTCGAAAGACTACATTTATTGTCTCAAATTTCAAAATATATCTAAAAATTCCCTAATTTTTATACATTTCGCACCATATCTCCAAAACTGTTAATTTTTTCTTAATGTTTTCTTTTAAAAAAATGTTCTCTAGAATGTAATACACAACTCTTCAGAACATGCCATTGTTGCAAAATGCCTCTATCACGTGGTTTTTAGCATATTTTTCAACGACGATTTAATAAATATGTCAATAATGTCGTGAAATCCCAAGTGCGAAAATAAAGTGTTCATGTGAAAGGTGTTTGAAATGGGTGTTGTTAAGGACATGATACCAAATACCGCTGAAACAACATGAAGTACGCGTTTTAGAGTTTCAGAATGTTCTGAAGAATTGCTGAGAACATTATTTGGATGATTTTTGCAAAAGGTAACTTGGTTCAACTCCCAATAGTTTAGCAGAATTCCAGAAATTATATAAAATTTTCCATATTTTATTGATTTTGATGCCCTAGATGGATGTTTTCCTGTATGGTGTGTTCAACAGATAAATTCTACTAATTTAGGGCTACAATATTGCTAAAGACAGCAAGTCCAAATTCCTATTCGTTTCTGAGATAAAGGCCTGATAAGTGCAAAAAAGTGTAGTTTTAGTCCGGTTTAGATAGGGCCATAAAATCCGAACTGGATCTGACAGGACAAAACCCATCTAGGGTTTTTATAGTCTAAATATGTACTTTCAAAAAATCCGTACCAGAAGTTGTTTGCATTTTCAGTGTTGCATAGTGTAATATAATACAATGGACCGAAGATATTCTATGAGGTAAAGTTGGCAATGTTGTTCATTGAGTAAAGCAATCAAATCAAATGCCTCTTTAGAAAAAAACGTACTACATATGAAATGGAGAGTAACATATGCGCCATATATACGTGAGAGACAGTAAAGTAGAGACATGCATACTTACATACATACATACATAAATGTACAGATATGTAAACAAAAGCTATATACAGTTGATGAGGTCGACCGTAATAGACCCTACGCATGACCGGACTAGTTGGGAAAAGGCATAAAACTTTAAATTCGCATTTATTTTTGCCTTACTTTACATTTATCGGTCCAATTTTTCGAACTTATTATTACAAGTCTTCTTTTGTTATATTTTGGATTTACCGAACAGATTTAGAGCGTTCCAATTTACTATACCAATTTAGTCGTTCCCTTGTTTATTCAATCCGAGTCTTGCCTTCCAGCATAATGCCTTACGCCTTATTTGCTTATTTTCATATACATAGTAGGGACTCCTTCGCCTATCCTCATGATCACACGTAGCCAAAATAATCGTTGTACGTAAAACTATGCCGCAGAGAAAAAATATTTTTCGGTTTTGTTGGAACAAGAATATCTATTTTGGTTCCAAAAGTGTGTTTGTTTTGTACAAACATTGTAATCCAAATCCAAAAATACCATCTTTTATTCCGAACATAGAAAACAAAAACAACTTTTGAATTTCCGCAATATTGTAAAAATCGTTAACAATATTGATTGTAGGAACAATCATAATCTAAATTGTCAGCCCTTAAAACCAGAGTGTATATACTTCTCATATACACTTTTCACACAACTTTGATATAAATATCGCGTATAATATTACGAGCATTGATGAACGCTACTTTAGCTGACAACAAAGACAAACAAAAAGCCACAAGCAGCCACCACAACATAAGGAATAATTAAACACCATAACAAACATGAAAAGGAAAGGAGAATAAAACAAGTAAAAAAGTATCATTCGGCTATGCCGACAGAAATATACCCTCAGCCTGTGTATATTGAAACAATTTTTTCCCAAAATACGTATTTAGGGGGTTTTAAAAATTTTTGGTGGTTTGAACAGACAAAAATGTTGATTAGGATTAAAGATCAAAAGTTTTGCGGAGGAGATACTAAAAGGAATGGATCGACATTGACCGTTATGGATGTGGATCTCCAGCCACAACTTATGGTGCCATAGGGGGTTTTTACACTCATCGGGCAGTTTGCACAAAAAGTATGGACTTGCCCCTAAAAAACTTTTACCATCGTAAATGAGGCAGCGAATGCAAGTTGCTTCAAAAAAATTCAATGTGATTCGATATCAGGTCTTAAAGTGAACTTATCCGAAACTTTTGTGGGGAGGTACCGGATGGAGTGGACAAATATAGTCCATATTTGAACCTAATCTATATCTGGTAGATATATTAGGATGTGTAAAGTATAGACCAATTCGGCCACTCCCTTCAAGAGTTACCGTACCAACAATTTTTCCGAACATTTTTGAACTTTTGTGGGGAAGGTACCTGAAGGAGTTGCCCGATATGGGTTATCTTCAAACTAAAACTATGTTTGGACAAAATATTACTAATGCCATATTTTGGACCGAATCGGCAGATCCGTTCGAGAGTTATCTTGCGCTCCAACAACCTCACACTGTGTCATAGGGGTTTTTTTGCAACTTTCATGCTATTTTCTCAGGAAGTATGGACTTGCCCCTGATGAAACTTGTACCGTCGTATGAAGGGCAGTGAATACAAGTTGCTAGAACAAAAATCAAAGCGATTCGAGATGACCCTAAACTGAACTTTTCAGAAATTTTGTGTGGGATGTACCCGAAGGAGTGGACCTATTGAGACCATATTAGAACCTCATATTACTCTGGTAGAAAGTTTACGCTATACAAAGTATGGACCAAATTGGTCACTCCCTTCAAGAGTTATCGTGCGCACACATTTTCCGAACATTTTCGAACTTTTGTGGGGGAGGTATCGGAAGGAGTGGACCGATGTAGCTCATCTTCGAACTTAAACTAAGTTTGGGCAAAATATTACGAAAGCCAAAATTTGAACCGAATCGATTCATCCGTTCGAGAGTTATCGTGCGCTCCAGCCAGCAGGACAGACAGACGGACGGACATGGCTAGATCGACTCCAAATTGTCTGAAACACATTTCGTCCAAACATACTTGGGGTCTAAAACCATTATTTCGATGAGGCACATTTTCATCGTATCAAAGTGTATATACCCTCCTTAGCCTAAAGGCTGAGGGTATAATGAAGAAGAAGAATGAAACAAAACAGCAACAAATAAAAACAAGAGCCTCATTGTTGGTATACATACACACAAAAAACAAAGATAAAGGCAGCATGTCATACAAACACCACAACTCACCAAAATTGTTTTTTCAACACGGCATCGAATAGCGAGAGAAGAGAAAAAATTTTTCAAAGAAAAGAGAGAAATATTGTTCAGTTGACACAAACTATTTTTGGATTTAACAAGAACGATTGTTGGATTCACAATACCACATAAGGAATCCAACAATATGTTAACAATACATGTTTTGCTCTTGGAATATTGTTGGATCAAACATATTTTTTTCTCTGCGTGAATGTCAACACAGATTGATCCGTAGATCTAAGATTTTTTTCTCTTAAAGACACCAAAGCCTTTTTTATGTATCTGTAGTAGCCTCCATACATTTGTTCCAAACATTATTAGCACGGGTAGTATCACACAGAAAAAAATTGTAGCCGTTTGATAAAAAATCTAATCGAAGATTCAATATAAAAAATTGTCGTATTAATAAAATTTGATAAAAAAAAGAAAACAAATAAAACAGCGTTAAGTTTGGCCGTCATCCACCATCGGCAGGGAACCTTATATTGGGCCATATCAAAGTGTGGACCTATGCTTTTGGTGGAGAATTTTTGTGACCACTGGGAACCTCAAACGTCGAATTGCAGATAATTGGTTCAAAAATTGCAACTAAAATCCAAAAAAAAAAAAAACGAAAATCGGAGGCACGTTATATGGGGGCTATACCAAAACATGGACCTATGTTGACAGTTTGTGATCACTAGGATCATTAACTGTCAAATTATAGGTAGTTCGGTCAAAAATTGTAGCTTAAATCCTAAAAATATCGAAAATCGGGAGGTACCGCTATATGGAGGCTATACCAAAACATAGACGCATGTTGACGGTTTTTAGTGTAGATGTTTCGTGACCACTGGGAACCCCAAACGTCAAATTACAGGTAGCTAAAATCCCCAAAATACCGAAAATCGGGAGGCACCGTTATATGGGGGCTATACAAAAAAGTGGTCCGATATAGCCCATCTATGAACTTGACCTGCCTATGGAAAAATACACTCGGGTGCAAAAATATAGCGTTCTAGCTCAATTAATATACCCTTCATACTATGGTGGAGGGTATAAAAATAAAAAATAAAATTGTCATATTGACAAAAATATTTATCGAATTATTTTATTGTGAACTGATAAAATAATTCACATATTTGCAAAGATATTTATCAAAATATTTCACATTTTCGTAGATAATATAAAAAATATATTGTTTAAAAAAATTATTTAAGACATTTAAGAAGAAGTTTAAGATAAATTCCTAAATAAAATAAAACAATAAAACAAATTGAGCGAAATACATAAAATTGAGCGAAACCGACTAGACCTAAACCTGGATATTCTGATTTAGATAGTTAACAACATCGGGAGCGCCGTTCTATGGATGCTGTATAAATTACCGATAAATTTCTGGAGGCAAGTTTCGTAACTCCAGCGAAGACTAAATACCAAATTTCCGAAAATTACCAAATACCGAAAATTGGTAGGGATCTTCCTATGGGGGGAACAATACTGGACATTTTCAGGTGGGAAGTTTTATACCCTCAACGAAGACTAAGTAACATCTTGCAGCCATTTCCGTGTTATAATGAGGCCAGAACCTTCAATATACCGAAAATTGGGATATACCGTTCTATGGGGGTACCCCCCAAAACATGCACGTATACCGACACATTTCTGAGGGAAATTTTTGTAGCCCAGAAAAAGACTAAATACCAAATTACAGCTACTTCCGTGAAATAATGAGGCTACACAATTCAAAATACCGATAATCGGGAGGTACCGTTCTTTCAAAACGTTGACCTGTACCGACAAATTTCTGAGAGAAATTTGTGTAGCCCGGAAAAAGATTAAATACTAAATTTCAGCCACTTCTGTGGAATAATGAGGCTAAAACCCTCAAAATACAGAAAATCGGGCTCTGCCGTTCTATGGGAGCTATATGAAAACGTTTTAAATTTAAATTTTAGCCCTTTCGGTGTTATAATGAGGCTAAAACCTTCAAAATACCGAAAATCGGGAGATATCGACCTATAAGGGTCTGTATCAAAACCGGGACTTATATAAACATTTTATGGTAGAAATATTTCTTAGCCTCTGGAAACACAAAATACAATCGTACAATCGATTCTGTGGTCAAATGGGACTAATTCACAAATGCGACACATTCAAAATATCTTAAAGTGACGCGTACTATATATGGGGCGTTATATGAGGGCTATACCAAAACGTGGACCTATATAAACAAACTTTGGTAGAAATGTTTTTTAGCCTCTGGAGACACAAAATACCAAATTACAACCAATTCCGTGGTCAAATGGGACTAATACATTCAAAATATCTTAAAATGACGCGTACTATATATGGGGCGTTATATGGGGGCTATACCAAAACGTGGACCTATGTAAACATTTTATGGTATATATATTTCTTAGCCCCTTGAAACGCAAAATGCAAAGTTACAACCGATTCTGTGGTCAAATGGGACTAATACATTCAAAATATCTTAAAATGACGCGTACTATATATGGGGCCTTATATGGGGGCTATACCAAAACGTGGACCTATATAAACAAAATTTGGTAGAAATATTTTTTAGCCTCTGGAGACACAAAATACCAAATTACAACCAATTCGGTGGTCAAATGGGACAAATATCCTAAAATTTCCTTAAAACGACGACGCGTCACGCGTCACTTTGTATGGGGGCTATACGAAAACGTGGACCTACATAGCCCGCATTCAATACCAAAAGTCCTACGTACATATAATAGATTTTTCCAAAATTTCATCCACCTATTTCAATCCGTTCGGAAGCTAGAGTGATTTCCACAGACGGACGGAAATGGCTATATCGATGAAGAATTGCACGCTGATCAAGAATATATATAGTTTGTGGGGTCTACAGTGATTATTTCGAGTAGTTACAAACGGAGTGACAAACTAAATATACCCCCCAACCTATGGTGGAGGGTATACAAATTTGCAAGACAATTGAAAAGTACTATCATTGATGAAAGTTTTACATGGTTGAAATACTCAGGAAATGTCGCCAACATTACTGAGGGGTATTTTGCCACCGTTGAAATTTTTGATGTTGCCTGGCCGGGGAATCGAACCCACGACCTTTGGTGTGCAAGGCGGGTGTGCATACCATTGCACCACGGTGGCACCCAATTATTATCATTGATAAAAATTGGTTTTAAATTTTAAATAGCGAAAATTGCATCCAAGCCCACTGCGATAGATAGCTGATAAAAAAAATAAAAAAAAAAACAAACAATATTTTTTTCTATTTGGACTTAACATTGGTAATGAGAATTTATGAGTATTTCTTTGTGTAAAATTTTTACAGAATTCGACAAAAAAAATTGAAAATATACTAAAATGTTTTGCTGATGAGCAGCATCACCCAAGCAAAAAATGAAGGAAATCGAAAAACTCATTTTGAAAAAGTGTCGGACTTCAATCAGAAATCCCATATATGTACAGTGTTGCGCATATCAAAAGCAACAAATCCAGCATATGTATATTCTTGATCAGCATAAAATTCTAAGTCGGTTAAGCTATTGCCGTCTGTGCAATCACGCTGTTGTAATCACGCTATCTCCGAATGAATTGAGATAGAGGGCTGAAATTTGGTATACATATCGTTGGTCTGAACTTATATCAAGTTCGAAGTTGGGCTATATCGGTCCACATTTATAGCCATCATATAATGGTACCACCCGATTTCAGGTAGTTTGTAGGCTTTAGCTACATTTTAAGAAGGAATTATCTACAAATCTTAATGTAAGGTTTGAAGTGGTACAGAAAGATCTCCACAAAACTGTGGACATAGGTCCACCTTTTTTATAGCCCTCATATAACGGTTCTGCCCGATTTCAGGTATTTTGACGTTTTTAGCTACATTTTCTGGTCGAATTAGCTATAGTTTGGCATTTAGGGTTCCCAGTGATCAAGAAACTTCTCCACCCAAATTTATGGACATAGGCTCACGCTTTGTTATAGCCCCCATATATCGATACCGGCCAATTTCAGATATTTTGAACCTTTTAGCTACGTTTTCAGACCGAATTAGTTACAATTTTGATCCTAGTGTTCCAGAAATTTCTCCACCTAAAATTGTGGACAAAAAGAAAACTGAGGAAACTTATTATTCCATATTAGTGCAGAATATTTCATGGTTGAGGAATAAAAAGCTCGGCCCGGTCGAACTTAACGCTTTTTTCTATGGTGCCAATATCAAAACGTATACCTATACCGACAATCCTCTGAAGAAATGTTATATGTATACCCCTAGCGAAGACCAAAGTAACAAGTTTAAGCCATTTCGGTTCGATAATATGACTGAAACAGTTAAAGATCCCACAAGGATCTAATTAAGTTCTAAGTTCCGAAGCATCCATTGTCGCCAACATAATTACATTTTATAATAAGTAAGAGAAAAATCATTTTATTCGCATCGTCGGAATCGGAACTGTTCACGGTATGCCACTAATTCTTGTTGTCCCTTTTCATCTGCAAATGAGACAAACGTTTCAATTTTTTGTTGCTAATAAAAGTCATGAATCGGAACTGTTCACGGTATACCACTAATTCCTGTTGTCCCTTTTCATCTGCAAAGGAGACAAACGTTTCAATTTTTTGTTGCTAATAAAAGTCATGATTCTACAGAATTTAATAAAAACTATTTCCCGCGAACATCCCTGAAGGGTCAAGGGGCGATTCTCACATATCAATAAAATATATATGTACATGATAGTGTACCTGCAATTTTTAAAACTTAACTTAATTTCCTGATGAACCTGGAGTGAATATACATATGTAAATATATGTGGTGCTCTAAAGGAATTATAAACAAATAGCTTTTCTATATAGAATTTCTTTTATGAGGCAGCCCTGCTCACAGAGTACAAAATACCATTTAAGAAAAATTAGGAAAAAAACGAATTTTTGAAGTTTCTTTCTAGGTTTCATTCATTTTTGAACTTGATTGTCCTCAAAATCGATTCGCTAATAATTGGTGTTCCAACAAAAACAGAAAAAAATTAGGGTGAACATTTTCCCCATTCTGAGCTGGGATTCTCCAAGGTGATAATTCTTCTTGTCCGGTACCCGTAGTTTGGCATTTAATTTTTACATATTCCTCCTAAAAGTATGTTCATCATTTTATGATACACATACAGTTTCCACAAATTAATGTTGAATGACAGATGGCGTATATTAAAACCGCTGTAATTTCCCATATTAAAACTTCATTCTGCGCATCTACATCTCTCTAATTTTTATTCTTTGCATCAATAGTGATCATCATGTTAATTGGTAAGATCCTAACCGGGTTTTTAGAACGCGATTTGTTCTTGGACTCCTATATTTTTCACAACGAGATAGAAGATTCTCATCCATTAACAGCCCTAAACGACAATTGTCAACTGATATAATTCGAATGTGAGGCAAACAAGCTCAAACTACCTGTATTCCCTTCCAGATGTTTACCTAGATATAGCAAATCTGGCTGGAAATTGCTAAGAGCATTAAAAAAAGCTCATAAAATTCGTTAATTTTTGGTTACAACAAATCTATCATATCAAACTTCCGAAATGAAAGGCATTACAATTCACGAAGAAACCCCTTCTTCGATTACGAATGTGTATGTATTGATAAATGATTATTCTAGATGAGAAAAAGGCTTCAAAAATACTTCATATCTGCAAATTTGTAATAATGGTCGTATAAATAGAAGTTATCAAAATCAACCTTTGTATTCTAGGCATTCACATCCGATATGCCTGATGAGCTGAATTAAACTTAGCTTATTGGTTGGTTGTGTGGGACTTCGCTTCCTGTTTTATTTCATGCAATTTTCGCTTATGTGAAAAATCGTAATTTCAGGCCATAAAATCGTAATTTTCCGGAAACTTCTTAGCCTAGCACAAAAAGCGCGGTATAAACAGAAACAAGTAAGAAAAGTCTATAGTCGGACGGAGCCGACCATGGGATACCCTATACCACTATCCCTGGACAAACGCTCTCCACGGAACTTCTTTTCAATGATTGTGAAAATTTAATTATCAAATACCAGAGATGTAATGTATAATTCTTATGACCAAAACGAAAAAGTTATCTAGCATGACAAAGACATTTTTGTAGCAGGAAACGAAAATTTAGTTCGCACAAACTAAAATGTAATGAAACCCACTTATGTAGTACTACTACTTCCGTTGTTTAACCGCTACGTTATTGAAATTTTTACAAATTTCACACAAAAGTTTCAGTCCATTAACCCGCTAAGTATTATCTGATCTTCACGTTGGTTTGTACGCTTCTTCTTTATCATAAACTCACACTTTGTTTAAAATTTTGCGGGTTATTATTTTGACCTACAGAGCCGCTACAAAATTGGTTAAAATTTTGTTTTTGGTCCATTTCATCCCGTGAACATTTCACGATCATCACCAGAAACTAATCATTTCTATTCTGGCCCGAACCCAATCTCCTTAAAAAAATTTTTACAATCGGTCCATAATTGCGGCCTTAAAAGCTTGTTTACAATTTTTAATGGACGGACACACAACACTAAATCACTAAATAAGGGGTCTAAGACGAATATTTCGTGGTGTTACATAAACTTTTGGAGAGACAATATGTAGCATGGTATAAAAATGTGGTTCTTTACACAGAACCCATTATATATTAGGCAGTAGGCCCGTTATCTAGCAAACACTTTATTGCAATTTACATCAGAGGAAAGGTCAGTAGTTTTTTTTTCCATATGTAGGCTACTTTGCGAAATATATATGTCCTCAAGGAATTAAAATATCGACAAAAATACATTTTTTATATTTTTCATACAAAAGTAATGGTCCATTTCACCCGCTAAAGAATATCAGATCATCATTCAAAATTGTAGGCATCTTTTTCGACCTATACTCTTACCCGGTCCAAAATTTCGAGACTATTGATGTATAATTGCGACTTCCAGCGAGTTTATTATTACACTACAAACAAATAACGGAATATATTAGGCTGTAACTCTGTTATCTAATCATGCACACCAACATAATTGGCATCAATTGAAAGGTCAAACGTTCCACTTTCAATTATATCTCACTTGTCCGGAATGTCACTTCCAGGAATTAAGATATAAGCTGTATATTAAAATGTTTCACAATTTTCACTCAAAAGTTTTGGTCCATTTAACCCTCTAAATATTATCTGATCGCCATCTCAAATTGCAAGCTTCTCCTTTATGATATACTCTTACATTATTTAAAATTACGCGTTGATCGGACTATTATTGAGACCTACAGAGCCGCTACAAAATTAGATAAATATTAGATTTTTGTTCCATTTCACCCGCTAAATATTTCACGATCATCACCAATAAGAATAGGGATCTATTCTGAACCCGACCTCCATACAAAATTTCGTGACGATCGGTCCATAATTGCGGCCTGGAGCGTGTTTACAATTTATAATGGACAGACGGACGGACTGACGGACGGACACACATCTCAAAATCGCTTTATCTCGTCGAGATATGAAGAATGGTATACCACATTGGGGGTCTCCGACGAATATTTCGCGGTGTAACATGAATTTTTATCAAAACAAACTTATAATAAATACCCTTTTCCACATTGTGGTATAGGGTATAAAAAGTTAAGTGTTTTGGAAACTTCCATCTCTGTTATGAACACATGTTAAATTTTTTTTCGATCTGGCAACTCCTTCATATAGAAACAGGTGTTCAAAAAAGACGCATCCGCAATTTTTTTACAATGGAAAAATTAGAAATGCGTGCTGTCATTAAATATTTACATAAAAAAGGTTTATCGGGACAAGAAATTCATAATGATATGGTGAATGTGTTAGGTGAAAGTGCTCCTTCATATGCAATAGTAAAAAGTTGGGTTGCTGAATTTAAAAGTGGTCGTACAAGCATTGAAGATGAACCACGTAGTGGACGTCCAAAAACAGCAACAACAACAGAAATTGTAGCCAAAGTGCATGATATGGTATTAAATGATCGACGAATAAAAGTGCGTGAAATTGCTAAAATCATGGGCATCTCAAATGATCGAGTCCATTTAATTTTGCATGAAGAACTACAGATGAAAAAGCTTTCTGCAAGATGGGTGCCGCATTTGTTAACAGTCGATCAAAAACGCATAAGAATGAACATTTCTCAAGCTTGTTTGGATCGTTTTAAGCGAAATAAAATGGATTTTAAGCGTCGTTTCATAACTGTTGGTGAGACATGGATCCACCACTATACTCCAGAGACAAAAGAACAATCCAAACAATGGACTGAAGCTAGAGGAAGTGCCCCAAAGAAGGCAAAAACAATTCAATCGGCTGGTAAGGTTATGGCAACGGTTTTTTTGGGACTTCAAAGGTATTTTATTGATTGACTATCTGCAAAAGGGTAAAAAATAAATTCAGAGTACTTTTGCAACCTTTTGGATCAATTAAATGTACAAATTCGAGAAAAACGTCCTGGCTTACAACACAAAAAAATATTTTTTTTTCATCAAGACAACGCACCAGCGCACAAGAGTGTTTTAACAATGGCTAAAATCAACGAATTAAAGTACGAGTTGCTTGACCACCCACCTTATTCTCCTGAGGTAGCTCCCAGTGACTTTTACTTGTTGCCAAATCTAAAAAAAATCCTTGCTGGCAAGCGTTTTAGCTCAAATGAAGATGCAATTACAGTTGTAAACCAACCTTGAGGAAAAAGCGTTGGACTAAGTGTATTGAAGTTTCAGGAGATTATATTGAAAAATAAAAATATTTTTGAAAAACTAACTATTCTCTTTCATTGATAGGCTAAGAAGTTTCCGAACCGCCCTCGTATTTGTTTAATTTTTGTTTTCAATCAAAAAATTATTTCATTCAACAACAGGAGTTTAGTAGTAATTCGATCGATTTTGATTTCGAATCGTCTTAGAGAAACAGGCCATAAAACTTCGCAGCTAAAGCCTAAACTCAGCTAAAACAACGCAGCTGTATTGTTTTCAAAATAGGTTCGGAACCAGATCTTGCCGTTTGCAGAAGATATTTTAAGTAGATTCAATATAGACTCTGTTCTAGAACCTGCAAGAATCTACCAAAAATTTCAAAAATAGTAGATTCTTGTAGGTTCTGGAACAGAGTATTAATTTTATGATTGTAGAAACAGGTACAGAAATCAAACAAGTTGCAGAACTAAATATACCTTCCGACGTTGAGTAGATTTGAAATTAATATGTAATTATCTCTCTCAAATTATTTTCTCTCCATAAACAATTTATTAGAATTGAAACTCTTGTCAGTTCTCGTCACATATGCAGAGCAATATTTTTTGAAATACATATGTACGAAGAGATATAAATGTATGCAAACATATAATACTTTCTTTAAGAAAAACTTATTCTCGCTCATATGCCTCCAGACAATCTTTCTCTGTTTTCTTATCATATTTATTTTTCTCTCTCTCACTTTGTTGCCGGTGTCTGACAGGAAAAGACACGCAATCAAAATATGTACAAACAAGTTGCCGGTTTTCACCCAAACACCCAACTAACGGCATTTCTTGTTTATGAAATTATTCTGCAGCGAATGTACGTAGTAGGTTCATTAACACACCCAATCCCTGAAACACAGAGTTCAGTTATCCGAAAACATTGCTGGTGAGAGGAGCTAGTCATTACTTGTACTTTTTGTGTCGTTTTTTGCGCGCATTACCGCCCCAATAAAAGAAAAAAAAAAACAAATCAAATCGCATGCCACAAATGTATCATTTTTAATTACCGGTTATTATACTAGCAGCAGCAATAACGATTCCATTGTCTCAATGCTGGGACTACCGCACCAATCTTCTTCCTTATAACCCACTGACTCCACAACAGACAACAAATTAATGTTTGCTGCTGGTTTTGTGTTACACTGCGCAGTTGTTAACACTTTTGTCTAAGGCGGGTCGTTGTTATGGTCACCACTCCCATTGTTTCCAGTGGATGGGTATGATGGGCCACCTAAAGCCAGCCAGCCAAGCACAACGTCATGTACACACAGTACTTGACTCCTTTCCCTGAGAAGTGTGTGCAGTAATCATGGCTATGTTGTTAATGGATTGGTTAATTACACGACGAGTCTGTCAAATTACCAGGCAAGGTGGGGGAGAGGGCAAAAAAAGAGTTGGAGAAATCATAAAAACAAATCATGTATTTATAGGAATGTCATTGCAATTCGTTTGTTTTCTGAAGGGTGGAAACGAGGTTGGAGCGATAATGATGGGGAAAAATCACATCTTGAGGTCGGTTCACCTTAAAAAAATATCTTGGAAAAAATATTCTTTAAAAATCCACGTCTGTTAATCTTGGAAAAAATATTCTTTAAAAATCCACGTCTGTTAATCTTGGAAAAAATATTCTTTAAAAATCCACGTCTGTTAATCTTGGAAAAAATATTCTTTAAAAATCCACGTCTGTTAATCTTGGAAAAAATATTCTTTAAAAATCCACGTCTGTTAATCTTGGAAAAAATATTCTTTAAAAATCCACGTCTGTTAATCTTGGAAAAAATATTCTTTAAAATTCCACGTCTGTTAATCTTGGAAAAAATATTCTTTAAAAATCCACGTCTGTTAATCTTGGAAAAAATATTCTTTAAAAATCCACGTCTGTTAATCTTGGAAAAAATATTCTTTAAAAATCCACGTCTGTTAATCTTGGAAAAAATATTCTTTAAAAATCCACGTCTGTTAATCTTGGAAAAAATATTCTTTAAAAATCCACGTCTGTTAATCTTGGAAAAAATATTCTTTAAAAATCCACGTCTGTTAATCTTGGAAAAAAATATTCTTTAAAAATCCACGTCTGTTAATCTTGGAAAAAATATTCTTTAAAAATCCACGTCTGTTAATTTTGGAAAAAATATTCTTTAAAAATCCACGTCTGTTAATCTTGGAAAAAATATTCTTTAAAAATCCACGTCTGTTAATCTTGGAAAAAATATTCTTTAAAAATCCACGTCTGTTAATCTTGGAAAAAATATTCTTTAAAAATCCACGTCTGTTAATTTTGGAAAAAATATTCTTTAAAAATCCACGTCTGTTAATCTTGGAAAAAATATTCTTTAAAAATCCACGTCTGTTAATCTTGGAAAAAATATTCTTTAAAAATCCACGTCTGTTAATCTTGGAAAAAATATTCTTTAAAAATCCAAGTGTTGAGGTCTGTTCTTCCTGGAAAAAATATTATTTAAAAATTCACGTTTTGTGGTCTGTTCATCCTGGAAAAAAATATTCTTTAAAAATTCACGTTTTGAGGTCTGCTGATCTAAGAAAAATAGTGTGTTTTAAACAAAGAATCATAAACTTGAATCTCTTTTTCATATACTTGCCTAGTCATACAATACTTCTAACAGTTTCGGTAGTCATTCATCAAACTTCTTGTTTTTAGTTGGGTTGCTGGCGACTGAAACTAGTTGGGGTTTAATTATGTTTCATTAAAAACAATGAAAATGCTTGTTAAGTGTTTAATTATCAACTTCTGGTTACAAAAACAACAATTAACAGGGCTTTGCACAACTTTCAATGTTTCCGCCTTAGCAGTTGTCGAGAGGTTTGTGGTGTTAGAAAAAACTTGACGTGGTTGTTGTGGACGACTTAACTGGTTTTTCATAAAAGAAGTAAAACAATGTGGTATTAATTTTATAAAAATTTATTTGACAAAAACAAAAACACACACAAAGATAATAGTTAAATTATTTACAAATTATGTAACCATTTTTATTAATATGTATTCATTAAAATATTACTCAGTAAAATATTTATTATATATTCATCATTTCTTTACAGATACAACTTCCCCGCCGATCGTTACCCACCTCTGGAAGAGGTTTACAAAAATGTCTCATTGGTCTTGACAAATCATCACTTCAGCCAAGGGCCCATACGTCCCAATGTTCCTGCCCTCATTGAAATTGGTGGCATACAAATCAAGGAGAAACCGGATCCCTTGCCTCAAGATATTGCCGAAATTATGGATAATGCGAAGAATGGTGTAATTTATTTCAGTTTGGGTACAAATGTCCAAGGCTCTAATCTATCACCCGATAAGGCCAAGATGATATTTAATGTCCTCTCCCAGCTACCCTATACTGTTCTTATGAAATGGGGTGACAAGGATTTTCCCGGTCAAGCGAATAATATCATTTACAAATCGTGGCTACCACAAGATGACATCTTGGCCCATCCCAAAGTGAAGCTGTTTATTACCCATGGCGGCCAGGGTAGTGTGGTGGAATCACAATATCATGGTGTACCCATGGTGGGTATACCTTTCTTCGGTGATCAACACTCCAATATGGCAAATGTACGTAATTCCGGTTTTGGTTTAAGTTTAAAATATGCCACACTAACCGAAGAAGATTTGCGCGAAACTGTTTTGGAAGTTTTAAACAATCCTAAATATCGTGAAAATGTACAACAATTCTCCAAATTATATCGCGATAGACCAATGACTCCCCGCCAGTTGGTACGTTATTGGGTAGATTATGTCATCAGGCATAATGGTGCCAAACATATGCAATCGCCGGCCGTGCACATGACCTGGTGGGAATTACAATCCTTGGATGTTATTGGTTTCCTGCTGCTGGTTGTCTTCGTTGTGGTGGGAGCAATTGTGGGTCTATGTAAGCTGTTGTGTTGTAAAGGAAAGAAACAGGCTGTGAATTTAAAAAAGAAAAATAAGTAGTAAATATTTTCATATATAAATTTATATATTTGAAAAATATTTATATTAAATTAATAATATAAGGAACATTTAGAACAAACAAAAAAAAATTAAATGTTAAATTGTATTTTGTAAGCTGATGGCAACTCTAAATATCAGCGGTTTTATGTTAACAAAATTTTACAAAAATTTTTATAACTATATTTTTTGTCAACTAACAAATGAAATAAAACCTTTATTTTTTATAAAAATAGTTTCGGTTAAATTTTTATTTGATATTGCTTTGAATGGTGAGTTGCTCAAAAATAAACAAGTAAAAAAGCGTTAAGTTCGGCCGGGCCGAACTTTTCATACCCTCCACCATAAAATATTCTGAACTAAAAAGGTTTAGTTTTCATTCCTCTCCCCAACTTTATCATTTTTGGTGGGCTAGAAATTGGGAGGTGCCGTTATATAGGGGTTATAATAAAAAAAAGCATGGACCTATGTTGAGAGTTTTTGATGGGAGCCTTTAATGTCAAATAACTCCTAATTCGGTTAAAAATTGGAGCTAGAATCGTCAAAATACCGAAAATCCGTACATAACGTGGGAACTTCAAATGTCATTAACAGCTAGTTCGGAGGTATGTGGGCTATACGAAAATATGAACTTAAATGAACAAATTCAAATTACAGAAAATTCGTCCAAAAAATAAAGGCAAGGTACGGAGAATCGGGAGGTTTGTTTTGGGGCTATACCAAAACATGGACTTACGTTGGTTAAACATTTTAAGTAAAATCCTCAAAGTACCGAAAATCGGGAAGTATCGTTATATTGGGGCTATGTTAAAAATTGTTGATGCAGATGTGAGGTGAACACTACAACCTTCAAATGTCAAATTACAGTTAGTTCGGTTAAAAATTATAGCTAAATGCAAAATTACTGAAAATTGGGAGGTTCCGTTATATGGGAGCTATATCCGAACATGGACCTATGTTGACAATTTTTGATGGAGGTGTTGTGACCACTAAAATCATCAAATTACTGAAAATCGGGAGGTACCGTTATATGGGGGCTTTATCAATACATCGACCTTTCTTGACAATTTTTGGTCGGTCTGAAAATGTGGCTAAAAACGTCAAAATATCGTAAATCGGGGGGTACCGTAATATGGGGGCTATACCAAAACGTGGACCTATGTCCACAACTTTTTTGATATCTAAATTTATTGACACTTAAGAACCCTAAATGTCAAATTATAGCTAAATCGGTCTGAAAATGTGGCTAAAAACGTCAAAATACCGTAAATCGGGGGTACCGTTATATGGGGGCTTTACCAAAACGTTGACCTATGGCCACAACTTTTGTAATATAAGTTTATTGACACTTGAGAACCCTAAATGTCAAATTATAGGTAAATCGGTCTGAAAATGTAGCTAAAAACGTAAAAATACCGTAAATCGGGGGGTACCGTTATATGGGGGCTATACCAAAACGTGGACCTATGCCCACAAGTTTTCTTATATAAGTTTATTGGCACTTAAGAACCCTAAATGTCAAATTATATCTAAATCGGTCTGAAAATGTGGCTAAAAACGTCAAAATACCGTAAATCGGGGGGTACCGTTATATGGGGGCTATACCAAAACGTGGACCTATGTCCACAACTTTGGTTACATAAGTTATTGGCACTTAAGAACCCTAAATGTCAAATTATAGCTAAATCGGTCTGAAAATGTGGCTAAAAACGTCAAAATATCGTAAATCGGGGGTTACCGTTACATGGGGGCTATACCAAAACGTGGACCTATGTCCACAACTTTTGTTATATAAATTTATTGACACTTAAGAACCCTAAATGTCAAATTATAGGTAAATCGGTCTGAAAATGTAGCTAAAAACGTCAAAATACCGTAAATCGGGGGTACCGTTATATGGGGGCTATACCAAAACGTGGACCTATGTCCACAACTTTGGTTACATAAGTTTATTGGCACTTAAGAACCCTAAATGTCAAATTATAGCTAAATCGGTCTGAAAATGTAGCTTAAAACGTCAAAATACCGTAAATCGGGGGGTACCGTTATATGGGGGCTATACCAAAACGTGGATCTATGTCCACAAGTTTTCTTATATAAGTTTGTTGACACTTAAGAACCCTAAATGTCTAATTATAGCTACATCGGTCCGAAAATGTAGCTAAAAACGTCAAAATACCGTAAATCGGGGGGTACCGTTATATGGGGGCTATACCAAAACGTGGACCTATGTCCACAAATTTTGCTATATAAGTTTATTGACACTTGAGAACCCTAAATGTCAAATTATAGCAACATCGGTTTGAAAATGTAGCTAAAAACGTCAAAATACCGTAACGGTACCCCCCGATATATGGGGGCTATACCAAAACGTGGACCGATATAGCCCATCATCGAACTTGACCTGCCTGCAAACAAAAGACGCATTTTCCCAAAATTTCAGCGTCCTATCTCCATTTTTGTGGATGCTAGAGTGATTACCACAGACGGACGGACGTGCACAGATCGACTCAGAATTTTACCCTGATCAAGAATATATATACTTTATAGGGTCGCAAATGAGTATTTCAATGCGTTACAAACGGAAAAACAAACTTAATATACCCTCCATACTATGGTGGAGGGTATAAAAATAATAAATAAGTAAAATAAAAAATGGTGCTAAGTTCTCCCATAAAATCTGATTAGCATCTGTACAAATATGTTGTAGGACCTAAATGTGTCATAAAGAATCTGATAATGGCGACCCGACCAAAATCTTTCTTACATAATTTATATAAAAATAAATACAATTTTCGTTGGTAAAATTAAATCATATCCAGATCTTACCCGCCTATATATGTATATAACAAACACACCACATTTTACTTTCGGGCCATTACCATAAGAAGTACGGATATCCCCGAGAATATAATTATACTCAAAATTTGCTGTCAAAATACACTCAAATGAGTTGAAAATGCACATAAATCGGGTGGTACCGGCACCGGCGCAGATAGAGGGAATTATTAAAAAAATTTAGTGCTTTGCAGTTCGATATAAATATCGCATCACATAAACAATAAAAACTATTGTCGTTATACCGATAACACTGTACAACAATTGTCGAGTGATGGGCTGGGGTCGAGTCGATGGGTAAGGCCAGAAGAGCAAAATCAGAAAAGGTCATAAAAGTTGTGACCTCAATATTCCACAGAAATGGAAATGGCATTTAGTCTTCGTTGGGAGTATAAAAATTTCCACCTGAAATTTGTCGGTATAGGTCCACGCCTTCCAGCAACATACAACGAAATAATTAATTTTTTGGGACGTGGCCTTTCGTGGACGTACGCAGCGGTGGCATGGGGACCCCTACATACGTCCCCGACGGCTTCATATAGCCTTCATAGAACGGTAACTCCAGATGTTCGGTACCTCGAATGTTGTGCCCGCAATACCCCACCGAAATGACTGAAATTTGGTATTTAGTCTTCGTTTGGGATATTAAAATTTTCACTTGAAATTTGTCGGTATAGATCCACGTCTTCATATAGCCCTCATGGAACGGTAACTCCAAATTTTCGGTATTTTGAAGGTTTTTACCTCAATATCCCGACGAAATGGCTAAAATATGGTATTGAGTCTACGTTGGGGGTATTAAACTTTTCACCTGAAATTTGACGGTATAGGTCCCCATCTTCGTATAGCACCCATAGATCGGTACCTCCCAATTTTCGGTAGTTTGTAGGTTTTATCCTCAATGTGCCACGGAAATTACTGAAATTTAGTATTTAATTTTCGTTGGGGGTATAAAACTTTCCACCAGAAATTTGTCGCTATAAGTCAGTCCATGTCTTCATATTGGCCCCATAGAACCATACCACCCAATGTTCAGTATTTTGAAGCATTAAGCCTCAATATCCCGCCGAAAGGGCTGACATTTGGTACTAAGTCTACGCTGGGGGGTACTAACCTTTTCATCTGAAATTTGTCGGTATAAGTCCACATCTTCATATAGCCCTCATAGAACGGTACCTACCAATGTTCGGTATTTTGAAGGTTTTAGCCTCAATATCCTACTGAATTGGCTGAAATTTGGTATTTAGACTTCGTTGGGGATATACAACTTTCCACCTGAAATTCGTCGATATAGGTTCACGTCTTCATATATCCCCCATAGAACGGTACCTCCCTTCTTCTGCAGTGGATGTAACTTGGTATTCTGGACCTACATTGAAAGTTTTCTGTGAAATGATGTGCCATTGCCGTTGGTTAAGGTTATATGTAATACTATCACCCTCACTTGGAATTTTCCACACCCCAGATTGGCTGTAATTTTAAAGCTCTAATCTGGAGCACTGGACCGACATAGAAGAACTCAGCGATGGAAAAAGCCGCTAACTGTACGTAATTACTGTTTACCGTTGATTTATGATTTTACATCACCTGATGCCATTTATGACGTTGGTGACCACCTGTAGTTGGACGGAGTATCGGGTGTTCGCTTTTGACAGTCGATCTTGGATATCTTCAAAATAGCACCAGAAGTCCTTATGGATGCGTCTGTGTGGTGGATTTTACATTATAGTGGGATGGTTAAGGTGATTCGGTAAATTCCATTGCCAGAAAAAAGTATGATATTATTGGACAAACGTTGATTTTAAATTAATAACGCCTTGGGAGTTTAACTTCCATTTAACAGCGTACGACACCTCGAAACGTCTGGGATACATGGTGAACGAAATGGGGAAAAGGACGCTTCCAATTTTGCTATCTTACTTATTCCAGGCATATGTGTACCTATAGAGTTCCTGTAGAGTTTTAGTATTCACTATTCCACTCGAATTCGAGCTTCTCTTCTGGGCTTGCGAAAGCTTATATTGGGACCCATCAGGCTTTAGTTGACTATGTTTGACAGAGTGCAAAATAAACACTCTTTTGGCCTGTTGGATCAAGTGTGGAAATGTCTACTGGCCACGGGCTTTGGTTTTGGTTTCATTGTAAAAATTTTTTATAGTACAATTTCATTGGTAAACATTTTTCATTTGATTTTGGTAAATATTTTTCTATAGAAAAATGTCATTGGTGATCATTTTTCTATAAAACAATTTCATTGGTGACCATTTCTCTATAGAGAAATTTCATTGGTGAACAATTGTCTATAGAAAAATTGCATTGGTAAATATTTTTCTATAGAAAATTGCATTGTTGAACATTTTTCTATAGAAAATTTCATTGGTAAACATATTTCTATAAAGACATTTCATTGATGAACACTTTTCTATAGAAAAGTTTCATTGGTAAATATTTTTCATAGACAAAATACTTTGGTAAACATATTTCTATAGAAAAATTTCTTGACGAATGGTTTGTATAAACAATTTTAGAAAATTAATTTTCTTTTATTATTAGTGATGAATATCTTCCTATAGAACATTTTTAGTAATGAAAATGCGGCTTGCAAACATTCATTGATAATATTTTTCTAAAGATAAAATTGATTGGTAAACATTTTACTACAGAACAATTTCATTGGTGAACATTTTTCTTTAAAAAAATCATTGTGAATAATTTTTCTTTTATTTTTCGTAAAAAAATTTAATTAGTGAACATTTTTCTATAGAAAAATTTCAATGGTAAATATTTGTCTATAGAAAAAATTGACTGGTGAATATGTTTCTTTAGAAATTTTTTATATAAAAATGCTATTGGTGAACGTTTTTCTACATAAAAATTTCATTGGTAAACACTTTACTATAGAAATGTTTAATTGGTAAGTATATTTCTATAGAAAAATTTCATTGGTGAACATTTTTGTAATAAAAATAATTGATTGCTGAACATTTTTCTATGGAAAAGTTTAAATATAACGTTTTTCTATATGAAAATTCCATTGATAAACATTCGTCTATAGAAAATTTTAATTGGTAAGCATGTTTCAATAGAACATTTCATTGGTGAACATTTTTCTACAGAAAAATTTTATTGGTGAATATTTTTCTATAGAAAAATTTCATTGTTAAACATTTTTCTATAGGAAATTTTCATTGGTGAACATTTTTCTATAGAAAATTTTCATTAATGAACATTTTTATTGGAGAGCATTTTTCTATAGAAAAATTTCTTGGTGAACATTTTTTTACAGCAAAATTTCATTGGTGAAAAATTTTCTGTAGAAAATTTTCATTGGCGTTCATTTTGCAATAGAAAAATTTCTTTGGTGGTAATTTTTATATAGAAAAATTTCATTGGTAAGCATTTTTATGTCATTAGTGAATATTTGCCTTTGGAAAAATTTCATTGGTGAGCATTTTTATGTAAAAAATTTCATTGGTGAATATTTTCTTATAGAAAAATGGTGAGCATTAATTTTTCTATAGAAATTTTTCATTGGTGAATTGAGCGGATTTTTTAAGGACACATTAATTGAGCCAGATTATTTAAAGAAGAAGTCAATTCATTGAACTTTTTCTATTGAATAGTCAATTCAGTGAACTTTTTCCACATACAAAGTTAATCAATGAACTTTTTCTAAAGAAAAAGTCAATTCAGAAAAAGTCAATTTGGTCCAAAATTTGGCTATCGTAATATTTTGTCCAAACTTAGTTTAAGTTCGAAGATGGGCCATATCGGTCTTCTCCTTCAGGTACATCCCCACAGAAGTTCGAAAATGTTCGGAAAATTTGTGCGCACGATAACTCTTGAAGGGAGTAACCGATTTGGTACATACTTTGCACATCGTGAAATGTGTACCAGACTTAAATAAGGCTTCAATGTGGACTCAATAGGTCCACTCCTTCGGGTACCTCCTTCACAAAATTTCGGAAAATTTCAGTTTAGGGCCTGCCTTCGAATCGCTTTGAATTTTGTTGTAGCAACTTATATTCATTGCCCCCATACGACGGTACAAGTTTCATGGGTGCAAGTCCATACTTCCTGAGAAAATAGCCTGAAAGGTGCAAAAAAACCCCTATGACACCGTGTGTAGTGGTTGGAGCGTAAGATAACTCTCGAACTGATCTGCCGTTTCGGTCTGAAATGTGGCCTTCGTAATATTTTGTACAAACTTAGTTTAAGTTCGAATATAGGCCATATCGGTCCACTCCTTCAGGTACCTCCCCCACAAAAGTTCAAAAATGTTCGGAAAAATTGTGCGTAACTCTTGATGGGATTGACAGATTTGGTCCATACTTTACACATCCTAATATATCCACCAGGTATAGGCCAGGTTCGAATATGGCCTACATTTGTCCACTCCATCGGGTACCTCCCACACACATTTTTGCTCTCGGATCACTTTGATTTTTGTTGAAGCAACGCGTTCGCTGCCTCAATTACGAAAATAAAAGTTTTTTCAAGGGCAAGTCCATACTTCTTGAGAAGAAAGCACGAAAGTAGTAAAAAAACCCTATGGCACCATATGTAGTGACTGGAGAGCTCGAACCGAATACTGCGTTCGTACACACTGTGGATATCGTAATATTTCTTCGAATATTAGATGAAATTCGAAAGTGGAAGGAGGGGACCTTCCGGTACCTCCCCCACAAAAGTTCGAAAATATTCGCTAAAATGGTACTCTAAATATTGTCGAAACTGAGTTTAAAAAAACCTTATATATTGATATCCCCGCAATTGTTTGCGCATTAATCCTATCCATGTTGTTTTAGAAACCCCCTTAAATATGTAAGTTTTTTGAAAATAAAGTATTTCAATCCACACAGGCTGATAATATATCTCTGTCGGTAATACTTTTTTAATTGTTTTTATAGAATTATAGGACCTTTATAAAAAAGGCCAATTCAGCGAACTTTCTCTATGGAAAAAATCAATTCATTGAACTTTTCTATGAGAAAAGTCAATTAAGCGAACTTTTCTATGAAAAAATTCAATTCAGCGAACGTATGCTACTTAAAAACTCAATTCAGCAAGGTTTTTGTCTAAACCAACTTTTCTCTTTTACTTGTATGTTTTTCTATAGAAGAAGTAAACTAAATGGAAAATGTCTATGGAAAAAGTCAATTCAGCGAACTCTTTCTGTGGAAAAAGTCAATTCAGTGAACTTTTCCTGTGGGAAAAATCAATTCAACGAGCTGTTTCTATGGAAAGGTCTAATCAAGGGTCATTTTCTATAGAAAAAGTCAATTCAGCCAACTTTTGTTGAAGAAAAATCAATTAAATTTTTTATAAAAATGTTAATTCTGCGAAGTTTTTACTATAAAAGTAGTAAATTAAATGATTTTTTATAAAAAAAGTTAATTCAGAGTATTTTCTCTAAATAATATTCAATTCAGCAAACATATTCTAAAGGAAAAGTCAATTCAACAAAATTTTTCTAGAGGAAAAATTAAACCAGAAACTTTTTTTCTAAATAAAAAAATCAGTTCAGGGAACTTGTTCTTAAGAAATAGTTAATTCAGCAAACTTTATCAGCAACATTTTTTGAGAGGAAATGACAATTCAGCCAACTTTTTCTTTTCTGTTCCAATTCAGACAACGGCTTCTGAAAAGCTTCCTTAGTTTTTCGCAAATACGGCAAATAAACTCAATTATTTTTAAAAAAGTTTCTTATCAAATTCTGCTAAGTCATTGTCATGTTATGAAATAACTGGCTACTCATGCTTAAGTAATTACTACTTAAATGAACGATTCAGCATGATTGTGTGTTATTTTACCGTCTAGCCAATCTACATATCGCTAATTTACTCAAAGAGTGGTATAACTCAAAAAATCCGTTTTCTAAGTTAGCAACTTCTTTTTTTTCTACGACTTCTATTTTGTCTTGTGTCAAATTTACATGTTGATATATCTAAAACTCAATGAGTTGCAGCGCATTCACTAAGAGTTTGGCATAATTCAACAAAAATGTTTTTTGAGTTTATGAAGAACTAAAATACTTCAAATCATGCTTGTTCTTGCACAGACATTTAGCAGTGATATCTGGCTAGCTGTTTGCAAAATATGGTCCAAGTACTTCAGTTTTTGTGTAATAATCTTTTTAAGTTGGGAAGTCAAATTTCAATCTCAACCTAAAATGCGTTTTTCTCGAAACTGGATTTTTTGAAATGTATCGCTCTTTGAGTAAATGAGCGATATGTGTTTGCAAATTTAATTTGTTGATAATTAAATAAAACTTTGAAAACTAATCACTGCAGTTAATAATACTTTAATACTTTTGAAGGATTTTGGCAAAATAATGTTTTTATTTTTATTTCATTACTTTCAGCTTCAATTTCCCTGCTGAACGCTATTCACCGTTGGAGGAGGTGTACGAGAATGTCTCGCTGATCTTCCAATCATCACTTCAGTCAAGGACTCATACGCCCCAATGTACCAGCCCTCATTGAAATTGGTGGCATACAAATAAAGGAGAAACCAGATCCATTGCCTCAAGATTTAGCCGACATTCTGAATTTGGCTTCAGAGGGCATAATTTACTTCAGTTTTGGTTCCAGCATACAAGGATATCACATCTCACCTGAAAAGGCGCAAATTATATTCCGTGTCTTTTCAAAGTTACCGTACAGAGTTTTAATGATATGGCATGATTCCGATTATCCTGGTGAAAAGGCAGAAAATATAATTAACCGCGAGTGGTTGCCACAAGATGATATTTTGGCCCATACCAATGTTAAATTATTCGTTACCCATGGTGGTCAAGGGAGTGTGGTGGAGTCGCAATATCACGGTGTTCCCATGGTTGGTGTAGCATTTTGTGGTGATCAACCTGCCAATATGGGCAAAGTTCAGAGATCCGGTTTTGGTTTGAGTTTGGAATATTCTGCATTGACGGAAGAGAGTTTCAGGGAGACTATTTGGGAAGTTTTAAATAATGCCAAATATCGTGAAGTAATGCCAAATATCCAAAGGTGTTCAAAGTTGTATCGTGATAGACCCATGACTTCTCGCCAGTTGGTACGTTATTGGGTGGACTACGTCATTAGGCATAATGGTGCCAAGCATATACAATCGCCAGCAGTTCACATGACTTGGTGGTAAATATATTCGTAGGATGTCATGGGCTTCCTTGTTGTGTGATTGTGGGCCTTTGAAAGTTACTGTGTTGTAGAGGGAACAAGAAGACGGCCTTGAGGGCTGTAGATAAAAGGAAGAAAAATAAATAAAAATGGTTTAAATGAATCATTAATTTACATATATTTAATATTTTGTAATCTATATATATAAAATAGAAAAATGTTTGTATGTTTGTTTGTTTGTTTGTTTGTTTGTTTGAAATTTATAGACTCAAAAACCGCTGAACGGATCTTGCTGAAATTTTCAGAGTATATTACTACATCGCCTGAAAGTAACATAGGCTATAAAAAGTTTCGAAATTCCGCTCTGATCCGGAGATATAGCATCAGAATCGGAGGTACCTCCAAAAAATTTAAACTTTGTATGCAAATAACTATAGAACGGTTACAGATACCGACTCCAAATTTGAAATGTGTAATGGATTTTAGCCTAAAAATAAATGTGCCAAAATATATCGAAATCGGTCCAGATTTGGATATAGCTCCCAAATATATTTTCGTCCGATTTCAAGTATTTGATATACCAAACACCCTACATATGTCCGATTTCAATGAAATTTGGAATGTGTGACTAAATTTGTTGCAGAAATGAGTATGCCAAAATATGTTGAAATCGGTTCAGATTTGGATATAGCTCCTTTATATATTTTCGGCCGATTTCATGTATTTGATGCACCCAACCCACTATGTATGTCCAATTTCAATGAAATTTGGAATGTGTGACTAAATTTGTTGTAGAAATGAGTATGCCGAATTATATTGAAATCGGTTCAGATTTGGATATAGCTCCTATATATATTTTCGGCCGATTTCATGTATTTGATGCACCCAACCCACTATGTATGTCCAATTTCAATGAAATTAGGAATGTGTGACTAAATTTGTTGTAGAAATGAGTATGCCGAATTATATTGAAATCGGTTCAGATTTGGATATAACTCCTATATATATTTTCGGCCGATTTCATGTATTTAATGCACCCAACCCACTATGTATGTCCAATTTCAATGAAATTTGGAATGTGTGACTAAATTTTTTGCAGAAATGAGCATGCCAAATTATCTTGAAATCGGTTCAGATTTGGATATAGCTCCTATATATATTTTCGGCCGATTTCATGTATTTGATGCACCCAACCCACTATGTATGTCCAATTTCAATGAAATTTGGAATGTGTTACTAAAATTTGTTGTAGAAATGAGTATGCCGACTTATATTGAAATCGGTTCAGATTTGGATATAGCTCCTATATATATTTTCGACCGATTTCATGTATTTGATGCCCCCAACCCACTATGTATGTCAAATTTCAATGAAATTTGGAATGTGTAACAAAATTTGTTTTAGAAATGAATATGCAAAATTATATTGAAATCGGTTCAGATTTGGATATAGCTCCTATATATATTTTCGGCCGATTTCATGTATTTGATGCCCCAAACACGCTATGTATGTCCAATGTGTAACTAAATTTGGTGTAGAAATAAGTATTGAAATCGGTGTTGATTTGGCTATAGCTCCAATATTTATTTCAATGAAATTTGTGCGGTATCTACGAGTATATCTATAACGGAGGAAAATGTTTGTACGTTTGTTTGTTTGATGTTTATGGACTCAAAAACCGCTGAACCGATCTTCCTGAAACTTTCAGAGTATATTACCACATGGTCTGAAAGTGTCACAGGCTATATAAATCTTAAAAATTCTGCCCCGATCTGAAGATATAGCCTCAGGATCGGAAGTACCTTCAACAACTGTAGACTTTGTATGCTGATATCTTACGAACGATTGTCGATACAGTCTTCAAATTTTGTATGTGTGACGGAATTTGGTCTAAAAATAAATTTGCCAAAGTAATTTGAAATCGTCTCAGATTTGGATATATATTTTCGGCCGATTTAATGCATTTGATGCATAAAACACGTTTTGTATGGCCAATTCCAATGAAATTTGGAATGTGTGACGGATTTTATTGCAGAAATAAATGTCCCAAACTATTTTGAAATCGGTTCAGGTTGGGATATAGCTCCCATATATATTTTCGGCCGATTTCATGTATTTTCTACACCAAACACGCCATGTATGTTCAATTTTGACGAAATTTGGAATCCTTGACGGAATTGATCCTAGAAATTAGTTTGCCAAATTATATTGAAATCGGATTAGATTTGGATATACCTCCAATATATATTTTTGGCCGATTTCATGTATTTTATGCAATAAACACCTTATGTTTGTCCAATTTCAATGAAATTTGGAATATGTGGCGGGAATTGGTCTACAAAACAAATTGGTAAATTATATTGAAAGAATTTCAGTCAATAGAATTTCAGGAAATGCACGAACGTACAAATCCATTGATACTGTGGCAACTGAAGACGACGTGGTTAACTATCCAGTTGAATTCCTAAGTTCGTTGGATCTTCAGGCTTTCCACCACATAATTTAGTGCTAAAAGTTGGTGTTCCTATTATTTTATTAAAAAACATAGACCCACCTCGCCTTTGCAATGGTACAAGGTTAACAGTAAAAAAAACTACATAACTATTTAATTGAGGCAACGATTATTACTGGGAAGTATATAGGTTCAGATGTACTTCTACCTCGAATCCCTCTAATAGCAACAAAAACGCCCTTCAATTTTAAAAGATTGCAGTTACCTTTACGTTTGGCATTCGCAATGACTATAAATAAATCCCAAGGATAGACTCTTCGTGTATGTGGCCTAATTTAGCACGTTCTGGCTTTTCTCATGGTCAACACTACGTTGCATGTTCACGTTTGGTAGACCGGCCGATTTGTTTGTTTACGCTCCTGAAGGAAAAACAAAAAACATTGTATATCCTAAAGCATTACAATAAATACTTTACTTTAAATTTTTGAATTTGATTTCTTTCTGATTTCAAAAAATCCGTAAAATTTCAAATGCATATCAATCTAAAGGGGTAGCGAAGCGCACCGGGTTCTGCTAGTTATTTAATAAATATAAACAAATAATTTAATTTTTATAGAAAAAAAAAAATAAATAATCAAATAATTTTTTTGGAGAAAAAGATAGATCCAAAATTTTCTCAGATAAAGTCAATTCAGCGTAATTTTTCCATACCAAAAGGCCCTTCAGCAATTCAACAATTCGTTCTATAGAAAAATCAATCAGCCAACTCTTCTATAGAACAATCAAAATAGAATAAGCCAAAATTATCTATAGCAAAATCAAGTCAGCCAAATTTTTCTATAAAAACTCAACGTACTTTTTACTATAAAAAGTCAATTCAGCAACATTTTTTCTATAGATAAGGTAAAACCAGCGAATTTTCTCTATAGAAAAAGACAATTCGGCATACTTTTTCTATGGAAAAAGTCAATTTGGTGAACTTTGTTCTATAAAAAATCAATTCTGCAAACTTTTTCTATAGAAAAAGTCAATTCAGGGAACTTTTAGTAAACTAAGTAAACTTTCTCTATAGAAAAGGTCAATTCAGCGAACTTTTTCTATAGAAAAAGTAAATTCAGCGAACATTTTCTATAGAAAAAGTCAACAATTCAGCGAACTTTTACTATAGAAAAAGTCAATCCAGCGAACTTTTATTATAGAAAAAGTCAATTCAGCGAACTTTTCCTATAGGAAAAGTCAATTCAGCGAACTTTTTCTATAGTAAAAGTCAATTCAGCCATTTTGTTCTATAGAAAAATTCAATTCAGCGAACTTTTTCTATAGAAAAGTAAACTTAGCCAACTTTTTATATAGAAAAAGTAAATTCAGCGAACTTTTCTATAAGGAAGCCAATTCAGCGATAATTTTCTATAGAACAAGACAATTCAGCGTACTTTTTCTATAGTAACATTCAATTCAGCGATATTTTTATAGAAAAAGTCAATTCAACGAACTTTTTCTATAGAAAAAGTCAATTCATCGAACTTTTTCTATAGGAAAAGTCAATTCAGCCATTTTGTTTTATAGAAAAATTCAATTCAGCGAACTTTTTCTATAGGAAAGTAAACTTAGCCAACTTTTTATATAGAAAAAGTAAATTCAGCGAACTTTTCTATAAGGAAGCCAATTCAGCGATAATTTTCTATAGAAAAAGTAAATTCAGCGAACATTTTCTATAGAAAAAGTCAATTCAGCGAACATTTTCTAAAGAAAAAGTCAATTCAGCGAACTTTTTCTATAGTAAAAGTCAATTCAGCAAACTTTTTCTATAGAAAAAGTCAATTCAGCGAACTTTTACTATAGAAAAAGTCAATTCAGCGAACTTTTATTATAGAAAAAGTCAATTCAGCGAACTTTTCCTATAGGAAAAGTCAATTCAGCGAACTTTTTCTATAGTAAAAGTCAATTCAGCCATTTTGTTCTATAGAAAAATTCAATTCAGCGAACTTTTTCTATAGAAAAGTAAACTTAGCCAACTTTTGATATAGAAAAAGTAAATTCAGCGAACTTTTCTATAAGGAAGCCAATTCAGCGATAATTTTCTATAGAACAAGACAATTCAGCGTACTTTTTCTATAGTAACATTCAATTCAGCGATATTTTTATAGAAAAAGTCAATTCAACGAACTTTTTCTATAGAAAAAGTCAATTCAGCGAACTTTTTCTATAGGAAAAGTCAATTCAGCGAACTTTTTCTATAGTAAAAGTCAATTCAGCCATTTTGTTCTATAGAAAAATTCAATTCAGCGAACTTTTTCTAAAGGAAAGTAAACTTAGCCAACTTTTTATATAGAAAAAGTAAATTCAGCGAACTTTTCTATAAGGAAGCCAATTCAGCGATAATTTTCTATAGAACAAGACAATTCAGCGAACATTTTCTATAGAAAAAGTCAATTCAGCGAACTTTTTCTATAGAAAAAGTCAATTCAGCGAACTTTTTCTATAGGAAAAGTCAATTCAGCGAACTTTTTCTATAGAAAAAGTTAATTCAGCGAACTTTTACTGTAGAAAAAGTCAATTCAGCGATTTTTTTCTATAGAAATATTCAATTCAGCGAACTTTTACTATAGAAAAAATCAATTCAGCGAACTTTCACTATAGAAAATGTCAATTCAGCAATTTTGTTCTATAGAAAAATTCAATTCAGCGAACTTTTTCTATAGAAAAGTAAACTTAGCCACCTTTTTATATAGACAAAGTAAATTCAGCGAACTTTTTCTATAAGGAAGCCAATTCAGCGATAATTTTCTATAGAAAAAGCCAAGTCATTGTAATTTTTTCTATAGAAACATTCAATTCAGCGAACTTTTTTATAGAAAAAGTCAATTCATCGAATTTTTTCTATAGAAAATCTAATTCACCGAACTTATTCTATAAAAAATTCAATTCAGCGAATTTTTTCTGTAGAAAAAGTCAATTCAGCGAAGATTTTCTATAGAAAAAGTAAATTCAGTGACCTTTTTCTACAGAAAATCAATTTAGCGAACTGTTTCAATAGAAAAAGCCAATTTGGTAAACTTTTTCTAAAGAAAAAGGAAATTTAGAAAACATTTTCCATAAAAAAGTCAATTCCTATAGTAACAAAAAAGGTACTTTTTCTACAGAAGAAGTTAACTCAGCAACATATTTCCGCCAACTTTTATAGAAAAGTCCAATTCAGCTAACTTTTACTATAGAATTCATAGTTTTTCTACAAAAATATTAAATTCAAGGTACTTTTTCTATAGAAAAAGTAAATTCAGCTCATTATTTATATACAAAAATCAAATTACCGATTCTTTTCTGTACAAAATGTCAACATAGCTCATTTTTTTAAATGGTTTTATTTAGCTCACCCCGTTTGTTTTTTATACCCTACACCACTATGTGGTAAGGGGTATTATGTGTTAGTGCATTTGTATGTAACATACAAAAGGAAGCGAGATAGACCCATAGTTCCTTCTAGGGATATACATAGAATCACTTTCTGAGTCGATTTATGCATGTCCGTCCGTCCGTCCGTCCGTCCGTCCGTTCGCAACATACAGGTCGCATTTGTTGACCGATTTCGCTGAAAATTGGGGAATACCATTTTTTTAGCCGTCGGAAGATCAAGTTCGAAGATGGGATATATCGGTCCACGTTTTGGTATAGCCCCCATATAACGGTACCCCCCGATTTACGGTATTTTGACGTTTTCAGCTACATTTTCAGACCGATTTGGCTATAATTTGACATTTAGGGTTCTTAAGTGTCAATAAACATATATAACAAAACTTGTGGACATAGGTCCACGTTTTGGTATAGCCCCCATATAACGGTACCCCCCGATTTGCGGTATTTTGACGTTTTTAGCTACATTTTTAGACCGATTTAGCTATAACTTGACATTTAGGGTTCTTAAGTATCAATAAACTTATATAACAAAAGTTGTGGACATAGGTCCACGTTTTGGTATAGCCCCCATATAACGGTACCCCCCGATTTGCGGTATTTTGACGTTTTTAGCTACATTTTCAGACCGATGTAGCTATAATTTAATTTTTAGGGTTCTTAAGTTTCAATAAACTTATATAACAAAAGTTGTGGACATAGGTCCCCGTTTTGGTATAGCCCCCATATAACGGTGCCCCCCGATTTACGGTGTTTTGATGTTTTTAGCTACATTTTCAGACCGATATAGCTATAATTTGACATTTAGGGTTCTTAAGTGTCAATAAACTTATATAACCAAACTTGTGGACATAGGTCCACGTTTTGGTATAGCCCCCATATAACGGTACCCCCCATTTACGGTATTTTGACAGTTTAAGCTACATTTTCAGACCGATTTACCTATATTTTGACACTTAGGGTTCTTAAGTGTCAATAAACTTATATAACCAAACTTGTGGACATAGGTCCACGTTTTGGTATAGCCCCCATATAACGGTACCCCCGTTTTGCGGTGTTTTGACGTTTGTAGCTACATTTTCAGACCGATGTATAGGGTGTCCAAAAAACCGGTTTTTCCAAACAAAACGGTTTTCGGTTAACCGAAATTTTCAACATTTACAAAAACCGGTTTTCGGTTTTCAAAAATTTTCAAAACCGGTTAACCGGTTTAAACCGGTTTTGTAAAATAGGTACAAAATGGTTCACAATTTATAAATATTTGATTCAAAATGTGCGGGAAGGTGTAAATTAAGTATAACGACTTCGTTATTATATAATTATCTCATAATATCCCTGTTTTTTGACATTCAACATCGAAGTGAGGACAGCAAAATTAATACTGATATTGTGCTCTAAGAATAGTAAAAACCCTTACATATGTATATAAAATTGTGTACCAAAAGAATAAAGTTTACATTTTATTGAGTCTGGATTCTCACTCATGCGTTGAGAACCTCAAATTATCGTGCCGGAATCAAACATGCAGTTTTTATCGTTACCCTTTACAACCTTAAATTTGACAAGTTCTTAGTTTACTGTACTAAGTCAAAAACGTATGAGTAACGTCATTCAAACTACCTTGTGATATTACGTATACGCAGTTGTTTCAAAGATTTTTCAGTTGTACTTGATTGGCACAACTATACATTTTACACAAAATATTTTTCAAATTTAAAGGTATCTGACATTTACAACGTGAACCGTTCCATGTGTTAGTTAAGTTTAATTTACTTTCAAGAATACAATTTTAATTTCATATTAAAAATATTATTATTTTTTTAAAACCGGTTAACCGACACAAATAACCGGTTTTTTCGGTTAACCGAAAATGGCGTTTTTGCCAAAAACCGGTTTCGGTTTTGTAACTCAAAACCGGTTAACCGGTTAACCGGTTTCGGTTTTGGACACCCTACCGATGTAGCTATAATTTGACATTTAAATTTATTAGGTCTATAAATAAATGTACCAAATTATATCGAAATCGGTTCAGATTTGGATATAGCTCCCATATATTTTTCCGCCGATTTGGCGTATTTGCTGCACCAAACACGCTATATACGTCCGATTTTGATGAAATTTTGAATGTGTAACTGAATTCGGTCTCAAAATAAATGTCCCAAACTACATCGAAATCGGTTCATATTTGGATATAGCTCCCAAATATATTTTCGGCCGATTTGACGTATTTGCTGAAAACACGCTATTTACGTGCAATTTTGATGAAATTTTGAATGTGTGACTGAATTTAGTCTAGAAATAAGTGTAACAACTTATATCGAAATCGGTTCAGATTTGGATATAGCTCCTATGTATATTTTCGCCCGCTCTGTCTAATTTTGATGAAATTTGGGATGTGTATATATACATATGTATATAAATCAGTTCAAATTGATACATATCTCCTATATTTTACATATTCACAGTGGTGTAGGGTATCATATAGTCGGCCCCGCCCGACTATGATCCTTTCCTTACTGGTTTATTTATTATTTATTCTTGGGTCAAATTTAGTAATTCAAATTTCACCCTCTTCCTGTCAACCGATTAATCTGAAATTTTGTATACACTTTGGATTTTGGTGACAATACAATTATATTTATTCATTATCATTATAAATTCAAGATGGCGGCAGCTACAAAATGGCGGATAACGTAGGTTTTATCAATCCCATCAATATGGGTATCAAATGAAAGTGCTCAACCATACAATGTACTATATAAAATTAAAATCCAAGGTGGCGGCATCTACAAAATGGCGGATAACTTAGGTTTTATCAATCCCATCGACATGGGAATTAAATGAAAGGTCTCAACAAGTAGAATACAATTTACTATGCAAAATTGAAATCTAAGATGACCGCCGCTACCAAATGACTGATAACAATTTTTTATCAATCCCACCAATATGGGTATCAAATAAAAGGGCTTGACAAGAAGAATACAGTGCACTATACAACCTCAATATTTAAGATAGGCGCAGCCACTAAATGGCCTATAATTAAGATTTAAATTTAGAAATTGAATCTGTAATTTAGGTATCTGATTAATCCAGCCTGAATCCACCACCCAAGTCAAGATTTTTTATCGTGTTGAGGACTGTGTGGCGTTAGGGTGGCTAAAAATGATACGTAGTTAGCGGTACACCACCCAAGTTAAGGTGAAAGGTTAAAAAGGCGCCGAGAACTGTATGGCATTAGGGTGGATAAAAATGATTTGTCGTTAGCGTTTTCCCCTCAAGACTCAGGCGCATCTTGTTGTACATAGCCTTGCCTCTTTATTGGAGGCATTACTCGTGGGAACAAAATGGTAAAAAAATATAAAAAATACAAACACAACTAAAACAGAAACTGCTACACAACGTAAACGAAGGCTTCAAAAAGCGAAAGAAAAGCAAAACGAGCTAAAGAAAGTGAAGGTGATAGAAATAGTCGATTACAGAAACGACGGGATCAATTAGCGTCAAAAACACCTGAGCAATATGAGGCCAAGTTAAAAAAGCAACGTCAGCGATATACACAAATGACGGCGCCAGAAACGCCTGAAGAATATGAAACCAGGTTAACAAAGCAACGTGCGCGATACACACAGATGATAGCGTCAGAAACGCCTGGAGTGTATAGCTATTGGAATTTCCATGAGCAAGAAAATAGTAAGTAATTTCCTCACCGTCTGCGGGCCAACTGCCTAACAACGAATTAAACGATTCTTTTATCGCACAT
This sequence comes from Musca autumnalis, assembly GCF_047663935.1. Lineage (NCBI taxonomy): Eukaryota > Metazoa > Arthropoda > Insecta > Diptera > Muscidae > Musca > Musca autumnalis. The sequence goes on along the minus strand of NW_027411866.1, from coordinate 32,791,440 downwards.
TAAGTCGATAATTTGTAGACAATATTTTAGTCTAGTCTATGCATATGTTTATAATTCCCACGACTGTATCTATTTTATTATTTTTTGGTTTTTAGTACATTTATCTTAAACATTGCAATGTATGTTTAACATAAAACCGTTTAACTTAAAAAGTTTTTTTACCTATTTTTATTTTGAAGAAAAATTCAGTTAAAAGATTTTTTGTGTAGAAAAAGTCAATTAGGGAATTTTTCTATAGAAAAAGACATTTTAGCCAACATTTTCATAGAAAAAAATCAATTCAACGAGACTTTTTCTAGCAAACATCAATTCAGTGTATCTTTTCTATAGATTTGCCAATTTCGCAAATTGTTTCTTTAAAAATAGTAAATTCATGCAATTTTTTTTAAGATAAAGTCAATCAGTGAACTTTTTCTTTAGGAAAAAATCAATTCAGTCCATTTTTTCTGTAGAAAATGTCAATTTATCTTATATTCTTCTATGCAAAATCTTAATTCAGCAAAATTTTGTTATGAAAAAGGTCAATTCAGCAATCTTTCTCTATAGGGAAGTCAGTTCTTCGAACTTTTTCTGTGGATCCAATCCAATCAGCAAGAACTACTGCTACTGCAATTCAGCAAATTTTTTCTATAGAAAAAGTCAATTCAGCGAACTTTTTCTATAGAAAAAGTCAATTCATCGTATTTTTTGTGTAGAAAACTCGACTCAGCAAACTTTTTCTATATAAAAAAACTCAATTCAACGATCTTTTCTATAGAAAGAATTAATTCTGCGAACTTTACTAAAGAAAAAGTAAATTCAGCAAACATTTTATATAGAAAAATACATTTTGCGATAAGACAACCAATAGAGATAACTCGGTAGCTACTGCCTTAGCCCATCTAACTAATTATTCACCTCTTTCAATTATATACCCTTGTTTATTTTAATCCTTGTCTTTTAATTTTCCGCTAAGTTGGCTCCTCTTATCCGTACAAAACCCCTTTGCAGTAAATGTGAATTTCCACACCAATTTTAATACACCATAAAATCTTCTATAATCGCTCTATTTAACACATTTTATGATATTCATTTATTTTTTTACTTTACCCCCATCAAACTGTGTTGTAACGCTTATTTTATGCCATTGCCAAAGTCATATCTTCTATTCAGGAATGACTTCTGGGATTGACACTAAGCCAAGAAACAACAAAGTTGAATGTGTGTAAACACGACAAACAGCAGCTATAATTTTCAAAGAATTTAGAACAAAGACACACACAGCACAGCTATAAAATGTGTAGGGAGTAACCGAATGCAATGAAAACTAAAAGCAACTATGCGCCTAAAACTATGCAATAGTTAAAAACACTAGGGAAAAGAACAACAAAATAACCACAACCCAAACAAACTAAAGAAACTCACTCTTGAACCACAAATGTATGGTTGCAGATGTTAGGTGGCTTTCAGACGAAAGTGTCGGCAATGTTTTAATGCAGGCAAAACAAAAACAACGACAACAAAGATGTTTTATTTTTGGCAAATGACTATGGATTTGTTTGTTTAAAGGATTGCCAGATAGAAAGCAAAACCGTGGAATTCGGTTAAAAACATGAGGTCAAAACGGTTAATCTTCTGGTGCGATAGAACGCCAGTCTGCGCCATTGGATCAGTGTGAACGCTATTCAAGTCCGCCTGATGGTCTGTTGATCGAAAGATTCCTCCCTCTTTCTAGACCAAGAAGATCTTTCCTTCCCTAAGCCTATTCACATGATTGTGGCAGGCATGTTCCTGGCACTTCTTCTTTTCATCCTATCACTCTCCGGGTGCTCCATGAACTGCCGGTTAAAATAACACTTACCTGCTCGGATCTGTCACTGGCTGCCGTTGAAAAAATACAAAAATGGTGGATGCCTTCAATAATGTGAAGCTTGAATTCATCCGTGTCGCTCGCAGCAACACAGGAATTTCCTTTAACCTAGTGCAATGGATCGATGCTGTAAACTAGGATCATTAATTCGTACATATTAGAGAGAGAGTTCCTAGATGAAAACTACTGCTCTGGCATCTGGTGTTAATTAAAATTCTTGTGTGGTTCGACCAGCTGAAAACCAAGGCGGAAACAAAATACCACGGTGCAATACCTGACGACCATTTGAGATGGAAAAGGAATACCGGGGAGAAGGTTTATAAAGGACTTATTGGACAGTACTCACCCTCACTTGCCCAAGAGAAAACCGAAGATACAAAATCGAGATCAATGTCCACATCGACTCTCATAGCCCCCAGTGGCCAAACCAGGGGTAATGTTAGACCCATTTCGACCACAGCACCCTATTTAAGGGAGGCCCTGCCACCCAGACAAAGAAAGCTGGTAAAGAATACCCGAAGTGAAGGCGTTGGGATTAACAAATGAGGGTCATGAGCTTCGCCGTGCCAGTACCATTGACCCCAGAGTCAGGGAGCAGACTCTGGAAGTCAACAGATTGGTCGGCGAGCATGTTTGCAACAAGTGGCTAAATCGTCTGAAGGATTGCAACATTGGAGCCGAAATAAGTGAATTGTGGGCAACGGTTTAGTGACTCTCGAACCCTGGAAAGAAGGAAGACCTCAGAAACGTTTGGTTATGTAACGCTGACATAATCAAAGAGGTGCGCAAGTTATTTCAATCGACAGTTTGTCGTGTATCCCTAGAGTGACAGGGCGAAGAGAAAAGTATTATGTCGTATTAGATCTCTTCCTGCCGAGGATGAAACACCACAATTTACAATGGATGATGTTACGAACGTCATCCGGAACACTAAATCATCCAAAGCTTTGGGCCCTGATGGAATTTCCATGGTAATGTTGAAACAGCTGGATGAGCCGGGAGTCGACTATCTCACTAAAGTTTCCATCTTGTCGCTAAACACTCATATCGTTCCCGAAGTCAGGGAAATGGGCATGGTGGTCCCGCTACTGAAGCTAGACAAGGATTCCGGGAATGGTGAATCGTACAGACCGATTTAGCTTTTGTCACCCGAAACGAAGACCGTTCAGGCTTTAATCCTTCCCAGCGTCAGAAATAGTTATCCAGTTGGGTTCCGTAAGCAGCACAACACGACAACAGCGCTGCATGCCATCTCAGTATATATCAGTCGAGGACTCAACGAGAGCAAGCTGTGTGATAGAGCAGTGATGGTGGCGTTCTACTTGTCAAAAGCCTTTGTAAAATACTTCACTCTGTTTGAGTACATCGAACAGACTACCCTCCGGTCACGTTTGGAACATTGGATAATCAATTATATGGGTGGACGCCAGTTGGTGGTGGCATTCAGCAACAAGAAATCCATGCTCTGTAGAGTGAAACATGGAGTTCCTCAAAGTTGGGTGGTATCTCCGGAACAGTTGAACCTCTAGCTCCCCTGTATTCCACCTCCTCCAGACGGCATTGAGTTCGTAACGTATGCGGATGATTGTACTATCTTGGCGACAGGTACCTTCTCTGATATCTTTTCTCAAAAGGCTGAACTTCTATTTGACTGATCTCATTGTACTATCTTGGCGTCAGGTACCCTCCCTGATATCATTTCTCAAAAGGTGACTGATCTCACCACCTTTTTCGACGCGAGAAATATGAAAATATCCGCCACTAAATCTATCAATTATCTGCTACAAGCTAAAATGTGTGGACAAGGTACTCAAGTCCCTAACCGGTACAACATGGGGTGCAGATAAAGAATCCTTGTTGACCACATATAACGCGATAGGTCGGTCTGTGGTAAGCTCCAGTGTGGTCCGCGAATATAAGTAACACGCAATGGAAAAATATTTAAACCTGTCAGCATGCCGCCTTTAGAACTGCAACAGTCTTCAGTAGACCATCTACATGCGGAGACAAAGATTCTTCAAGTACAGCAACACAGTGACATGTTTCGTTGCAGTTCTTGCTCGGATGTTACCGTGAGATCTATGCTAATCTCCACATTGTTGATAGGACCCCCGCCCAAGCATGTCAGGAGAAATCGTCATGACCTAGAAAGAGAGCCCTAACCTATTAATCAGGTTAAAGTAGAATTTAGACAGATGCAGTCGCAGATGCCGTAAACAACTGTCGTGTAAATGCGGTCCTCGGAAAACATCCCTCATCTATCGCATCTGAGGAACATCGGCTGCCACGACAAACCAGTAGTCAATCCCACGACAACGGGTTCGTTCGTACCGGATTGGCCCGAAACCATAGTTTTTCGGCCAGCGACTGCCAATCTAGCGTTGAACCTATGCTTCTACGTTGTTGTTGTTGTTGTTGTAACAGTGTTTATTACTGTGTTTGCGTATTCGTTCTTCTGTTCAATCTGGCTCTGGATCTATCTCCAGTTTAAGGAAATTGGCTACTTCGATTGGATGTAACAGACCAGCATATCAACTGGAGTTAGATGGGTAAGTTTGGCAGTGTAATAGCGCGACCAATATCCGCTCAATAACAATGTAGGCGACTGCAATATTTCGAGCGTAGTTGAGCCAAAAATTACTCTGGTTTATCGTGGCAGCTGACTCTCCTCAGGTGCGATAGATGGGGGATGTACTCCGAAGAGTTTATGCACTCTGTATTTGCCTATGGCCGTAGCAACTGCGTCCGTGTGAATGCTATTCGAACCTGCCTGATATGCCTGTTGATCTAGGGCATGAATATCCTTTCTGATATACCTTGTTGTGTCTGGCCTAGCCAGAAGATGGTGACTGGGATGGGTCTCACGGTAACATCCAAGCAAGTACTGCAACGAAAGCATCTCATTGCGTTGCTGTACTGGAAGAAACTTTGCCTCCTCATATAAATGATCTACTAAAGACTTGAGGAGGCACCCTGTTGCTGTTTTCAGGGCGACATTCAGACAAATTTGAATCTTTCCGATTCGGGGACCAAACTGGCGCCGCATAGCTTACCACAGACCGGCCTATCTTGTTATATGTGGTCAACAAAGTTTCTTTATCTGCGCCCCTAGTGCTGCCGGCTAGGGACATAAGGACCCTGTTCCTATTTTTCACTTTGTCGCAGAGAGCTGTGGCGTGCGTGCACGACTTGAACGTCGTGTCGAATGTGACCCCTAGAATTTTTGGGCAGTTTTTCGACCGCGACATTTAACTCTCTTCCAAATTGCGCCGTCCATGTGGTGAACCGAGTGGCCGTAGATTTAGTGACGGATATCTGCATATTCCTCGCGTGAAAAAAGGTGGTAAGATTAGCTAAATAGGAGTTCAGTATCTCACAGATATCATCAGGGAAGGTACCTGACGCCAGGATCGTGCAATCATCCGCATACGGTACGATATCGATGCTGTCTGGAGGGGGCGGAATACAGGAGAGGTAGAGGTTAAACAGTTCCGGAGATATCACCCCACCTTAGGGAACTCCCTGTTTCACTCTACGAGGTTTGGACTTCTTGTTCCTGAATTCCGCGTATGACTGGCGTCCACACATACATATAATTGGCTATCCAATGTTTTAATCTTGGCCGTAGGGTTGTCTGGTCAATGTCCTCAAACTGCGTGGAGTGACTGACAGTATCCAAGGCTTTTGATAAGTCAAGTGACACCATCACCGTTATATCACACGGCCTATCCTGGTTGAGTCCCCGACAAATATATGTGGACATGGCGTGCAACACTGTTGTCGTGCTGTGCTGCTTTCGGAATCCATGCTGATGATTGGCAACTTGATAGCTATTTCTGATACTGGGGAGGACTAAGGTCTCAAGAGTCTTTGCTACGGGCGACAAAAGCAAAATTGGCCTGTACGATTCACTTTTGCTGGCATCCTTGCACGGATTCAGTAGCGGGGCCATCCTGCCAATTTTCCAGACTTCGGGAACAATGAGTGTGGCTAGCGACAGGTTGAGAACTCTTCCAACCCGGCTCTTCCAACAGTTTCAACATTACCATGAAGATTCCACCAAGGCCCAACCCTTTGGACGATTCAGCGTTCCTAATGGCATTTGCAACATCATCCATTTTAAACTATGGTGGTTCCTCTTCGGCAGGAAGGGATCTGATGCTACGTAGTACTCTTCTCTTCGCCCTGTCTCCCCGGGGTGCTCGACAAACTGTCGATAGAAATAACTTGCGCACCTCTTCGGGTCAGTCAACGTAACGTCGCCAAACTTGACTGAGGTCCTATCTTCCCTCCTTTGGGGGGTCGAGAGTGAATTAACAGTTGCCCACAATTCACTTAAATCGGTACTAATGTTGCAACTCTTCAGATGATTTAAACACTTGTTCCGCTTATGCTCGCCGACCAGCCTGTTAACTGCCAGTGTCAGCTCCGTGACTGTGGGATTACTGGGGATGGCTCGACGAAGCTCATCACGCTCACTTGCTAATACCGTCGCCTCTGCCGGGAAATTTGGTCTTGCTTCAGGTATTCGACCAGCAGGTATATGACGAGCGGCTGCAGCATGATGATGTCTCGGAACGTCCTTTCCTCTACCCAAACATCAGAAGAATTGGGCAGTTCTCTGAAGCGGTGATTGGTGAACTCTCTGAAACTCGGCCAATCAGCTTTCCCATGATTATGGAGCCAATTATGGGAAGATGGTCTGATCCAAGGGAAATGACGGGCTGCCATGTAACGTCCTTTGTCAGACACGGTGACACGGCGATTATGTTTGCCGAACTGTGACACTCTCCTCTAATTCTTGTAAGAGCGTCCTCATTGATCGCATTGACAGCAAAACGTAACTTTACCCCTCTGGTCGTTTCCGAGGGCCGAATGCCACATCTCATGATGCGCATTAAAGTCCCCCAGAATCGTGGGTGGTGGTAAAAAGAACCAAAACTAATCTCCAATGGAACCCTGCAGGATGAGCAATTGATGATCGACAAAGAAATACAATGTGTACATTACTGGAAAACACTGTAACAGAATACGATTTATCAAAAGCAAAACGGTTCGTTGTTGGATCGAAAGGTCACCACAGGGCACTAAGAACTTCGTTACGTGCAATGTTAGTGACAGATCTAAAACTTATACTACAGTTACCGTATAAAATCCGATTCTGTCCAACCTCCCATCATCCGCAAATTCCAAAAAAAAAAAAAAAAAATCACAAAAACTCAAAAATGTCCTTCTTTTATGGTAGTAAATTAATATCTTGGCAACCCTATTTACCAAGCCATTTCACACAACCTCATTTTCCCGCCAATTCCATCTGCCTTAACAAAGTTTTATGACTGTTCGTTCACACAAAATGCAACAGTCAAAGCAAACAAAATGTTGTGCCCGTAAAATAAATTTAAAGCTCCGTAGATGATTATGTGTGAGTCGTTGGCATCTCCTCTTTCGCCACATAAGTTTGTGGGTGTTTGTGAAAATATTTTCCAAGTGCAAAGATTTTGGTTAAAGAAGTTTCAACATCTATTTGGATTCTTTTGTGTTTGTTTTGGTATTTTATGTTAATAAAAATTAAAATATTTGATACTTTCAAAACCATAGAACTTTGTGTTGCAATTAAGGTTGGCTTAGGTCTTTAATTGCCGTTTTTATAGTTGTTATAGTCGACATGAAGAAGATTTAGTTTAAAGCGGACTATGTACGGTGTGAATGTGGTATGAGAATTCTTTGTTTATTACATTTAAGAGATAGATGTAGCATACTTTTAGGTGTAACTTTGAGTTATGCACACCAGGTTATTGCGAAGATCATATAATATTTAAGAGTTGAAATTAGTACAAATTTATTGCATAGTAGAATGTGGGAATTGTTTTTTTTTTAATCATGATTGTCGGTATTTTTTTAATCATGATTTTGAGAGGAGAATTCATCGATCTATATATTGAAAGATATATAGACAGGTAAGTATAGATAAAAAATAATTCTTCCTAGGTTCTTCTCGGATGTTCATATTAATTCAGATTTCTTTGTAATAATTGGGTACCTTGTGTTGGATATTATTGTCGTACTGTACACACCGTATTGTCGTTTACCCTCTTTCTTTCTCAATGACATTAAAATTTTAAACAAACCCTAAAAGTAAACAAAAATTAACCAATTAAATCCATTAAAGTCCTGTGTAACGGTAACAATAAAGAAAGGCAAAACACCAAAAAGAAAAAAATCATTCCTTCCACATCGGATTTGTCTGTGTTTGTCGATGTCACTCAAATGTGATGTGCAGTATTACTCCTGTGTCTTCTTTCCCTACAATCCCCAAAAACTAGAGACATCAAAAAGGATTTATGTGTTGAAAGAGACATAGAAAACAAACTAAAACAAATGTCCCAGAATGTCCTTTGGACATGATGACAATTTAAACCATGACCTATACCATTGCATGAATGCCATGGTATCCTTTAAATCCAATGCAAGAAATGTAATAAAACGAAAATGAAAAATCCCTGAAAGGAAGAAAAACAAACATGCAGGTATGCAGGTTACGGAAAGAAGAATGAAGACAGTATAACAAATTGCCAGGTGATAGCAAACATTGACACTTTAAGTGTTTTTCCAACAGCTGGGTATTAATTTTGTAAAGTTGAATTCGAATAAGGTAAATAAAAAGTAGGAAGATATTTGTACAGTCAGTTAGTAGGCAAAAAATCACAATGTTCTGTAAGGACACCTTTATAAAATAGGTTGAAAAAATGTGTTATAAAAGTCAATGTTAAATCAGAATTGATAGATTGAACCCATAATTGTAATATATCGGGTCTACCGTCATTGAACATTATGGGCGCAGAGCACTATGTCCCATTAGGCTATGCTTAATTTAGCAAATCCAGTGGATTTAAGTTTTCATTTTCATACAATATATGTCAAGATAATGCACTTAATCATTGTTTATGTATATAAACCAAGTTTTGAATGACGATTTTTTTGCAATTATCGATAACTGTCCAACCGTCCAGCAACCACAAAATATTTTGTGGTTCCATGATGAAAACAAAAATTAACGGCCACACTAGCAAGCAACAACAAAGCTGTCATTCAAAACTGACAATGTGTACCCAGCTTTATTTGCTTGGACAATTAAATGTTATGCTTTGCTTAATCGTGAAATTTAATTGGCAGCAATATTTATGTGTTTTCATTATCAAAACTGTAGGGAAAATGTCACAAAATTTGGTCACAATAAAATTTCTGTAACGACAATTTTGTTGTCGTTAAATTGTCCACAAAACTATTTTCATAAAATATTTGTCGATAACAATGGCTTTAAAAAGACAATAACCAAAAATATTGTATAGCAAATTTTTAGCAACAAAAGTTTGTCGATAACAAATGTTCCTTCAAAAAAACTTTGTCGATAAAAAAATTGTATAAATAAAATTGGTCGATAACAAGTTCTCATTAACGAAAAGTGGTCGACAACAACTTTTCGATAAAGACAAATTAGTCGATAAAATATTTCCCATAAAGAAAAGTTACCGATGAGAACTTTCCTATATACAAAAGCTATCAATAAAAAATTTTTCTATAAAGAAAAGTTATCCATAACAATATTTTGTAAAGAAAAGTTATCCATAAGACCTTTTTTGTAAAGAAACGATATCGATAACAACTTTTCTGTAAAGAAAAGTTATCGATAAATACTTTTCTATTATGAAAAGTGGTCGGAAATACTTTTCTATAAAGTAATTAGTCGATTACAAATTTCCTATAAAGAATCTATTAATAATAACTGTTCAATGAAGAAAAGTTATTAATAACAGAAGTTATCAATAACAAATTGTCGATAACGACAAAGTAAGCATGACGATGACAATTTTTCTCTACCAAAAAATTGTCGATAACAATATTGCTATAAATTGGTCTGTTCAAGTAGTGCACGAATCTACCAGTTTTTACTATTTTTTTTCGATAACATAAATGAAAAATTGTTATCGTAATAAAAATGTGTAGATTCTTGCAGGTTCTGGAACAGATATGTTAAATTGTCCTTAACATTTTTCTCTAATTTAAGTTATCATACAACTTTTATATAATGATTAGTGATCGACAACATATTTTCTTTAAGGGGAGGTTGTCGATGACAACAAGAATATAAAAAATATTATCGATAACAATTTTTTGCAAAATAATGGTGTACAGTTACGGCTTTTATAAACAAAAAATCGACTAATATTCTTTAACAATTAATTACCGGTAACATTTTTTGCAAAAAAACCTATCGATAACAGCAGTTTTTTTTATAAAGAAAAATAATAGATAACATTATCGCTATATCGAATAATTTTTTATTGGCAAATTGTCGATAAAAATTTTTCCATAAAGACAGGTTTTCGATACAAATTGTTCTTTAGAGAAAAATAACGATATAGAATATTTGTCCATAAAAACTTTTCCATATAGAATACTTGTCGATAACAACTTTCCTACATATATAACAGTTGTCAGAAACATCTATTCGATATAGAAAGTTGTCGAAAAAATTTTTTTCATAAAGAATAGTTGCCGATAACAACATTTCTCTGAGGAGTAGTTGTCAATAGAATAGTTGTCGATAACAACTTTTGCTTATAGAAAAGTTGTCGATAACTATATTCCTATATTCCTACATAGAATAGTTGTCGATAACAACTTTTCTATATAGAATTTTTGAGGATAACAACTTTTCTATATAGATAACATTTCTTTATAGAATAGTTGTCGATCACAAATTTTCCATAAAGAATGGTAGTGGATAACTACTTTTCTATTTGGAACAGTAGTCTATAATAACTTTTCTATATAAAATTTTTGGCGATAAAATTTTTTATATAAAATTGTTGTCGACAACTTTCTATATCGAAAAGTTGTTACCGATATATCGCTATATCGAATAATTTTTTATCGTAAAATTGTCGATAAAAACTTTTTCATAAAGACAGGTTTCCTATATATAACAGATATCAGAAACGATTTTTAGATATAGAAAGTTGTCGATAAAAATTTTTCCATATAGAACAGTTGCAGATAACAACATTTCTCTAAAGAATAGTTGTCAATAAAAACAGTTGTCCATAACAACTTTTCTATAAAGAATTTTTGAGGATAACGAATTTTCTTTATAGATAATAACATTTCTTTATAGAATAGTTGTCGATCACAACCTTTCCATAAAGAATGGTAGTCGGTAACAACTTTTCTATTTGAAACAGAAGTCGATAACATGTATTCTTATATCAAAATGTTCTCCATTACAACTTTTGTATATAAAATAATTGTCGATAACAATTTTCTATATAGAATGGTTGTCGATAACAACATTTTATCTATAGAATATATGCCGATAACAACTATTCTTTACCGAAATGTAGGCAATTAAATTTTTTGTAGAATAATGGTCGATAACAAATTTTCTATATAAAATAGTTATCGATAACAACTTTTCTATAACATTAGTTGTCGATGACAAATTTTCTATATAGAATAGTTGTCGATAACAACTTTTCTATATAGAATAGTTGTCGATAACAAATTTTCTATAACATTAGTTGTCGATAACAACTTTTTTATATAGATAGGTGTCGATAACAACTTTTCTATATAGATAATAGCTTTTCTATATAAAATAGTTGTCGATTACAACTTTTCTATATAGAATAGTGTCGATAACAAATTTTCTATATAGAATAGTTGTCGATAAAAGTTTTTCTATATAATAGTTGTCGATAACAAATTTTCGATATAGAATAGTTGTCGATAACAACTTTTCTATATAGAATAGTTGTCGAAAACAATTTTCTATATAGAATAGTTGTCGATAATCACTTTTCTATATAGAATAGTTGTCGATAACAACTTTTCTATATAGAATAGTTGTCGATAACAACTTTTCTATATAGAATATTTGTCTATAACAAATTTTCCTATAGTTGTCGAAAACAAATTTTCTTTATAGTTGTCGAAGACAACTTTTCTATATAATATAGTAATCGGTAACAACTTTTGATATAGAAAGTTGTCGATAACAACTTTGCTATATAGAATAGTTGTCGATAACTACTTTTCTTTATAGAATTATTGTCGATAACTACTTTTCTATATAGAATAGTTGTCGGTAACAACTTTTCTATATAGAATAGTTGTCGATAACAACTTTTCTATATAGAATAGTTGTCGATAACAACTTTTCTATATAGAATAGCTGTCGATAACAACTTTTCTACACAGAATAGTTGTCGATAACAACTTTTCTATAACATTAGTTGTCAATGACAAATTTTCTATATAGAATAGTTGTCGATAATAACTTTTCTATATAGAATATTTGTCGATAACAAATTTTCTTTATAGTTGTCGAAAACAAATTTTCTTTATAGTTGTCGAAGACAACTTTTCTATATAAAATAGTAATCGGTAACAACTTTTCGATATAGAAAGTTGTAGATAACAACTTTGCTATATAAAATAGTTGTCGATAACTACTTTTCTATATAGAATAGTTGTCGATGACAACTTTTCTATATAGAATAGTTGTCGATAACAAATTTTCTTTATAGTTGTCGAAAACAAATGTTCTTTATAGTTGTCGAAGACAACTTTTCTATATAAAATAGTAATCGGTAACAACTTTTCGATATAGAAAGTTGTAGATAACAACTTTGCTATATAAAACAGTTGTCGATAACTACTTTTCTTTATAGAATAATTGTCGATAACAACTTTTCTATATAGAATAGTTGTCGATAACAACTTTTCTATATAGAATAGTTGTCGATAACAACTTTTCTATATAGAATAGTTGTCGATAACAACTTTTCTATATAGAATAGTTGTCGATAACAACTTTTCTATATAGAATAGTTGTCGATAACAACTTTTCTATATAGAATAGCTGTCGATAACAACTTTTCTATATAGAATAGTTGTCGATAACAACTTTCCTATATAGAATAGTTTCGATTACAACTTTTCTATAGTTGTCGATAAAATTTTTTTTTTTTCGATATAGAAAGTTGTAGATAACAACTTTGCTATATAGAATAGTTGTCGATAACTACTTTTCTTTATAGAATAATTGTCGATAACAACTTTTCTATATATAATAGTTGTCGATAACAACTTTTCTATATATAATAGTTGTCAATAACAACTTTTCTATATAGAATAGATGTCGATAACAACTTTTCTATATAGAATAGTTGTCGATAACAACTTTTCGATATAGAAAGTTGTCGATAACAACTTTTCTATATAGAATAGCTGTCGATAACAACTTTTCTATATAAAGTAGTTGTCGATAACAAATTTTCTTTATAGTTGTCGAAAACAAATTTTCTTTATAGTTGTCGAAGACAACTTTTCTATATAAAATAGTAATCGGTAACAACTTTTCGATATAGAAAGTTGTAGATAACAACTTTGCTATATAAAATAGTTGTCGATAACTACTTTTCTTTATAGAATAATTGTCGATAACAACTTTTCTATATAGAATAGTTGTCGATAACAACTTTTCTATATAGAATAGTTGTCGATAACAACTTTTCTATATAGAATAGTTGTCGATAACAACTTTTCTATATAGAATAGTTGTCGATAACAACTTTTCTATATAGAATAATTGTCGATAACAACTTTTCTATATAGAATAGTTGTCGATAACAACTTTTCTATATACAATAGTTGTCGATAACAACTTTTCTATATAGAATAGCTGTCGATAACAACTTTTCTATATAGAATAGTTGTCGATAACAACTTTCCTATATAGAATAGTTTCGATTACAACTTTTCTATAGTTGTCGATAAAAATTTTTTTTTTCGATATAGAAAGTTGTAGATAACAACTTTGCTATATAGAATAGTTGTCGATAACTACTTTTCTTTATAGAATAATTGTCGATAACAACTTTTCTATATATAATAGTTGTCGATAACAACTTTTCTATATATAATAGTTGTCGATAACAACTTTTCTATATAGAATAGATGTCGATAACAACTTTTCTATATAGAATAGTTGTCGATAACAACTTTTCGATATAGAAAGTTGTCGATAACAACTTTTCTATATAGGATAGCTGTCGATAACAACTTTTCTATATAAAATAGTTGTCGATAACTACTTTTCTTTATAGAATAATTGTCGATAACAACTTTTCTATATAGAATAGTTGTCGATAACAACTTTTCTATATAGAGTAGTTGTCGATAACAACTTTTCTATATAGAATAGTTGTCGATAACAACTTTTCTATATAGAATAGTTGTCGATGACAACTTTTCTATATAGAATAGTTGTCGATGACAACTTTTCTATATAGAATAGTTGTCGATAACAACTTTTCTATATAGAATAGTTGTCGATAACAACTTTTCTATATAGAATAGCTGTCGATAACAACTTTTCTATATAGAATAGTTGTCGATAACAACTTTCCTATATAGAATAGTTTCGATTACAACTTTTCTATAGTTGTCGATAAAATTTTTTTTTTTTTGATATAGAAAGTTATAGATAACAACTTTGCTATATAGAATAGTTGTCGATAACTACTTTTCTTTATAGAATAATTGTCGATAACAACTTTTCTATATATAATAGTTGTCGATAACAACTTTTCTATATATAATAGTTGTCGATAACAACTTTTCTATATAGAATAGATGTCGATAACAACTTTTCTATATAGAATAGTTGTCGATAACAACATTCGATATAGAAAGTTGTCGATAGCAACTTTTCTATATAAAAAAAGTATCGATAACAACTTTTCTAAAATTGTTGTCGATACGAAATTTTCCGTATAGTTTTCTAAAATATTTTCTCCTAAATTCTCCCATTGTTCGATTTGGTTTATATTAGTTTACTGTCAATTGTCCATTTCAACTTTCCAGCTTTTCGTAACGCAACATAACCACCGATGCCAATTTCAATGTTCGCACTTTGGTGATTTTCAAAAATGCATGGCGTTGAATAAGCGTTTTGCCACCAAACCAATAACGCGGTGTGGATGAGGGCCACTACGTTGCACTGGTAATTATCCAGCTATGGAATGGCAACTGACCAATGTGAAAAAAGAGCAAAGCGTGAAACAAGTGAGAATAGATGTTTTGATAATGTGGTTGGGGTCAGATGGGAATGCAATTTTTTGGTGTTGTACTTTTAGTTTTCATTACGAAAAGGACCGTCAATTAAAATAAATTTCAAACTTTTTTCAGAAGAATTGAAATATAAAGATGGCAATAGGTGAGTTGGTGGGATACCCTATATAAGAAAAAGATGAAAAATGGGCTCGTAAATTTTCCATCCACTAGATGAAGTTGAAATAAAATCATCATTGATAATAAGAACCTGAGTCATTTATATTTTACATTCCCTTTGGAGGCAGGGAATACCTCATTAACAAATGAAGGTATTCCCTGCCTATCAAGTACTCATCCAACCCCTTCGTAAATCCAAAATACCTTTTAGCCTTTTATAGCTCACCTCTGACTCGCTTTTGGCGTTGATTTTTTCTATTTGCTTTTACACTATTATTCCATTGACCATTTGAAATCTTTCCCGTCCACATACCATGAAATGGAAATTTTCGCGTTTGACATTTTTTATTCCTTCAAAACATAGTTGGCATAATAAAATCCGCTCTTCAATTAAAACGTGAACGGTTGAGTGAATTGTGTGCTGATATGAGTTTGAAAAAAAAGAAATATGTTTTGGTCCACCATTTTAACGCATGGCTGAGGTTGTAATCGTTGTGTGAACTTTGTGGTCGTTGCATGCAAATCCCATAAAAGTCAGTGAAATAAAAGAATTAGGTTAGCTGGGTAAATTTAATTTGATTTGAAAATAAATATCTAGGGGAATTTGTAGGGGAATATGCAGGTGAATATTGGATTAAAGTTCACTATTACAAAAGTTGGCAAAGATGATAGCAAATTTTCTACAGAGGAATGTTATCGATAATAGATTTTCGTTTGGGATAAGATATCAATAACAGCGTTTGTATATAAAAAAATTGTCACTTTGTTGTCGATAACAACATTTTCCATAGGGAAATGTTTCCATAAGATTAACTTAATAGATACAATTGGCCTATAATAATTTTGTTTTTCTATAGGTAGAAGTCGACAGTAACAAATTTTCTTCATCGAAAAGTTGTCGATAACAACTTTTATATAAAGAAACGTTGTAGACAACAACTTTTCTATAACGAAAAGTTTTTGGTAAACATTTTTTTTTGTTGATAACAACCTTTCTACAACGAAAAGTTGTCGATAACAGCGGAAAGTTGTCGGTAACCACGAAAAATTCTCGATAACAACTTTTCTAAGACGAAAAGTTGTCGATAACAACGTTTATACAGCGAAAAGTTGTCGATAACAACTTTTCTAAAACGAAAAGTTGTCGATAACAACGGAAAGTTGTCGATAACCACGAAAAATTGTCGATAACAACTTTTTTAAGGCGAAGAGTAGTCGATAACAACTTTTCTATGACGAAGAGTTGTCGATAACAACTTTTCTAAGACGAAAAGTTGTCGATAACAACTTTTTTACAACGAAAAGTTGCCGATAACAACTTTTCTACAACGAAAAGTTGTCGATAACAACTTTTTTACAACGAAAAGTTGCCGATAACAACTTTTTTACAACGAAAAGTTGCCGATAACAACTTTTCTACAACGAAAAGTTGTCGATAACAACTTTTCTACAACGAAAAGTTGTCGATAACAACTTTTCTACAACGAAAAGTTGCCGATAACAACTTTCCTACAACGAAAATTTGTCGGTAACAACTTTTCTACAACGAAAAGTTGTCGATGACAACTTTACTATAGCGATAAGTTGTCGACAAAAACTTTTCTATAACGCAATATTGCTGATCGTCGATCTTGAGGTTCACCTTTAGGCCGAACTCTCTTTCTTTCTCTCTAGATTGCGAAGATCTCTCCTAACGTTCTTTCTACTTGAGAACCAGGAACAAGGTCCATCGACCAATATGTTCGGGGCGAGCCTCATTTCAACCGTGCATGTATTAAACAGTAGTAAAATGAAGAAGTGCACCAAGTCAGCTATGTAGATATTTAACCGATCACATATATGTCATGACGTGTTCTGGGAACCCGTCAGAACCGGTCGCCGAATTTGTACAATCAACTGCATACATTACGATTTCTAAGCCCTCTGGAGGTTGAACATTTCCGAAAGGTAGTGGTAAAACAGTTCCGGTACTGATGCTAAGAGGAGATCGGCCTGTTCGTTTCGCCTCGGCTGGCATCTTTACCTAGCTTCTGCAATAGAACCAACCTTCTGGTAAAATATATGTTGCTTACAATAACTTGACAACACCTGTCAAATACTCAAAAACTTTGGATGATTCGGCGTAGCACACTCCTCTTCGTCCTATCACTCATGCTCTATAAATTGTCGGTTCAAATTCTTCGGATCTGCCACGCCGTTGAAAGTAAAAACCGATCCTTTCACGGTTTCGAGAGTGATTAAACCTTCCCAAAATTTACTTAATCCTGTACCAATGTCGCATTGCTTCAAGTGGCCTAGACTCATTTTCTGCTGATGCTAGCTAGCCTATTGACGTCGTAAGTTCCCAAACTCTTGGGTCTTCAGGGTTCCTTAGACGTCGCTTCTGCTGGGAAATTTTGTCTAATTTTGGGTATTCGACCAGCAGATATGTAGTGAACGGCTGTAGCTGTGATGATGTAGCGAAAAATTCCCTCAGCTACCCGACGATCTGAGGGAATGGCCAATTCTCAGAATCACCGGCAAATTCAGCTTTTCCATGGATCAGAGAATTACGGGGTCAGAGGTTATAAAGTCGAGTGGTCTGTTAGGGAGACGATGCTAGGGAGGTGATCTGATACAAGGGAAACGACGGGTTGTCAGACCAGATCTAGCAGTGGCAAAATCCTGCAAAATGTGTGGCTATCAATTTCTCGGCCAACGCTGGATCCTCTGCTCATTCCCTTGGGTGTAATATCAAGGCTCATTATGAGTATGAAATCCCCTAGCATCAGACCACTATTGCCATTCAGAAGAACATTTTGCAACTCTACCTCGGTAGTTCCAGACTTTACTACTACCACTATACTTTCTATGTATGGGTCACTAGACTCAAGCTCAAGCGTGATCTATGTATAAGGAAGGCAAGTCCCTTTCCTCCGCTTCGTGTGCGATCCTTTCGCAAAACGTATTCTCGTATTCCGATGACGAAGTCGAAGGAACGCTGGGAGATATTCTGGATCAGCAACCTAACTCCTATAACAGTAGACCTGGGGACGGCTAAGCAAAATAGTAGCCTCGGAATTGCACTAATTCCCTACACTCATTACACATTCACCGGTGTTGAGAAGAGGATCTGGCAAATGGAAGAAATCCATGGTCCGCAGTTCATCTTCCGGCACGGAGCAAAAGAGCTCAGAGCAGGCATTCCGGAATACATTGCCGATCCCATGGTAAGAAAAATATATAAACACGTAATTATTGAGGTGACGCCCTTTAGTCGAAGATTCCTTCGAGTCAATTTGGTGCATAGAACTCTATTGATTGTTATTTTTAACAACGTTAGTCTGACTCTGACCCTCAAAAGGGATTTTTTGAGATTTTTTATTTTAAGAATCGATGCCCTGGTTAAGGTTCTCAAACATCAATTGTATATACCTTACACTATAATATGGAGTGTATAATAAACTTTGCCATTCAATCTGTAACACATCAAAATATTCGTCAGAGACCACCGTAAAGTATACATATTCTTGATCAGCATAAATTTCTGTTAAAATCAAGATACAGCTAGCAATATTTAAGATAGAGCTTTACATGAGTTTCCATTACTTCTAGGATGCTTGGTATTGAGAATGGATTGTACCAGTTCACGTTTTGATATAGCCTCCCCTATTAGGGTACCTCCTGATTTTCGGTATTTTGACATTTGTGGCCTCAATATTCAAATGAAATGTCTAAAATTTGGCTTTTAGTCTTCGTGGGGGTATATAATTTTCCATCTGAAATTTGTCTGTATAGGCCCACGTTTTTATATAGGCTCCATAGAAAGGCCTATCCCGCTTTTCGGTTTTTAAAATTATGGCCTCAATATCCAAACGAAATGGCCGAAATTTGGCATTTAGTCATTGTTGGGGGTATAAAACTTTCCACCTGAAATTTGTCGGTATATGTCCACGTGTTCTTATAGCTCCCATAGACAACGGTATCTCTTGATTTTCAGTATATTTAAAGGCTGTACATGGCAGAAATTTAGTAAAAAAAAATTTCTACATGAATTTTGTCGTTGTAGGTCCACGTCCTCAGATGGCCTCCATTGAACAACACCTCCCAATTATCGGTATTTTGAAGGTTATGGTCTCAATATCCCTCTGAAATGGTTGAAATTTTTTATTTGGTCTTCGTTGGTAATATAAAACTTTCTACCAGAAATGTGTCGGCCATTATATAGCCCCCATTGAGATGTACCCACGATTTTCGTTATTTTTATGGTTTAGCCGTATTATCCTACAAAAATTGCTGAAATTTGGTATTTAGTCTTCTTTGGGCCTAATAAACATTCCCCCAGAAATTTGTCAGCATATGTCCAAGTCTTGATATAGCGCCCTTAGAACGGTTTTCGGAATTTTGAAGGTTTTAGTCACATTATCTTACAGGAATGGCTGAAATTTGGAATTTAGTTCTCTGTGGGCCTACAAAACATTTGTCGGTATAGGTCCACGAGTTGATATATCCACCAAGAACGGTTCCTCCCGTTTTGCAATATTTTGAAGTTTTTAGCCACATTATCTTATCAAAATGGCTTAAATTTTATATAGCCCCCTATAAAACGGAACTGCTAGTTTTCGATATTTTGAAGATTTCAACCACATTTTTTTTACCGAAATGGCTAAAATTTAGTATTTAGTCTTTTTTGGAGCTACAATACTTTCTCGATTTTTGGTTTTTGGTTTTGTTGATTTTCTTATCTATGAACATTGTAGGTTCAGAATCTGCAAAAATATTCCATGAGTAAGCAGCTTCCATTAAAATTTAGTTAAGGCGCACCGTGCATGACATTGTTTTGTAAGGAGGTGATACTGTTAGTTCATTGTCCCAATCTGAACTTCTATATCTTAAAAATGTGAAAACATAGGAAAAAGTTATAAAGGTCAATCTTGTAGAGAATTTATAATCCCATGTCAGTAGGACTTGCGGTTTTCAAGCAATATCGGGAAAACCTAAAAAACCTTAAAACGTAAATGTGTAAAATGTGATAGGCTTTTTTGCTCATGTATGAACATTTTAATTTCAGAATCCCCAAAAACTTCCTAAAGTTGGTTCAGGCGAACGGTGACATATTTATGTTTTTAAATGGTTTTATTTAGCTCACCCCGTTTGTTTTATTATTTATTCTTGGGTCAAATTTAGTAATTGAAATTTCACCCTCTTCCTGTCAACCGATTAATCTAAAATTTTGTATACACTTTGGATTTTGGTGACAATACAATTATGTTTATTCATTATCATTATAAATTCAAGATGGCCGCCGCTACAAAATGGCGGATAACGTAGGTTTTATCAATCCCATCAATATGGGTATCAAATGAAAGAACTCAACAAGCAGAATACAATACACTATAAAAAATTGAAATCCTAGATGGCGGCCGCTACAAAATGGCGGATAACGTAGGTTTTATCAATCCCATCAATATGGGTATCAAATGAAAGGTCTCAACCAGTAGAATACAATGTACTATATAAAATTGAAATCTAATATGGCCGCCGCTACCAAATGGCTGATAAAAATTTTTTATCAATCCCACCAATATGGGTATCAAATAAAAGGGCTTGACAAGAAGAATACAGTGCACTATACAACCTCAATATTTAAGATGGGCGCAGCCACTAAATGGCGTATAATTAAGATTTAAATTTAGAAATTGAATCTGTAATTTAGGTATCTGATTAATCCAGCCTGAATCCACCACCCAAGTCAAGATTTTTTATCGTGTTGAGGACTGTGTGGCGTTAGGGTGGCTAAAAATGATACGTCGTTAGCGGTACACCACCCAAGTTAAGGTGAAAGGTTAAAACGCGCCGAGAACTGTATGGCATTAGGGTGGATAAAAATTAAATGTCGTTAGCGTTTTCCCCTCAAGACTCAGGCGCATCTTGTTGTACATAGCCTTGCCCCTTTGTTGGACCTCTGGGGGGTCGACCGTTTAAATGTCCATTACTCGTGGGAACAAAGTGGTAAAAAAATATATAAAAAATACAAACACAAATAAAACAGAAAGTGCAACACAACGTAAACGAAGGCTTCAAAAAGCGAAAGAAAAGTATAAAGCAAAACGAGCTAAAGAAAGTGAAGGTGATAGAAATAGTCGATTACAGAAACGACGGGAACAATTAGCGTCAACAACACCTGAGCAATATGAGGCCAGGTTAAAAAAGCAACGTCAGCGATATACACAAATGACGGCGTCAGAAACGCCTGGAGAATATGAAGCCAGGTTGACAAAGCAACGTGAGCGATACACACAGATGATAGCGTCAGAAACGCCTGAAGAATATGAAGCCAGGTTAACAAAACAACGGGAGCGATACACACAGATGTGTGTTGCCTTTAATACTATCATGGGCTTCTACAATACATAAAATGCAGGCCAGCACTGTGGATCACGCAGTCGTATACTTAGGTGCGAAACTGTTTGAAGAAGGTCAAGCCTACGTGGCTCTTAGTAGAGTAAGATCTTTGCAGGGACTACGTATAGAGGAGTTGGACTGCAATAAACTAACGGGCAAGAAACCTTGAAATAATGAAGCACTAAACGAATTGAACAGAATGCGAAATAAAAACTAAAAACTAGAAAATAAAAATAGATAAAAAAACTTTTTAAGTTAAACGGTTTTATGTTAAACATACATTGCAATGTTTAAGATAAATGTACTAAAAACCAAAAAATTATAAAATAGATACAGTCGTGGGAATTATAAACATATGCATAGACTAGACTAAAATAAAACCGTGGGGCACGTCAATTGTCTTCATTCGTTGATTAAAATGTTTGTTTTGTAATGTTACACTATAATTAGGCTGTTGTTCAACCGACAACGATGGACGTGTGATAAGTAGGGCTAGAATGTGGAAACAAGCTGGCAAGCTCGATTATAAGCGAGTTTTAGGGTTTCATAGTGGTGAGCGAGTAGTACTTTGTTGATTAAAGACAAACTACGAGCAGTGAAACGCTTCCTCGCCAGGCAGCAGTGTGAATGTCCAACGATAAACTAGTTGAAACATCTCTTTTATTTACATGGAGTGTATAACTATTGGAATTTCCATGAGCAAGAAATAGTAAGTAATTTTCTCACCGTCTGCGGGCCAACTGCCTAACGACGAATTAAACGATTCTTTTATCGCACATTAAGTCGATAATTTGTAGACAATTGACGTGCCCCACGGTTTTATTTTAGTCTAGTCTATGCATATATTTATAATTCCCACGACTGTATCTATTTTATAATTTTTTGGTTTTTAGTACATTTATCTTAAACATTGCAATGTATGTTTAACATAAAACCGTTTAACTTAAAAAGTTTTTTTATCTATTTTTATTTTCTAGTTTTTAGTTTTTATTTCGCATTCTGTTTAATTCGTTTAGTGCTTCATTATTTCAAGGTTTCTTGCCCGTTAGTTTATTGCAGTCCAACTCCTCTATACGTAGTCCCTGCAAAGATCTTACTCTACTAAGAGCCACGTAGGCTTGACCTTCTTCAAACAGTTTCGCACCTAAGTATACGACTGCGTGATCCACAGTGCTGCCCTGCATTTTATGTATAGTAGAAGCCCATGATAGTATTAAAGGCAACATTCTTCTTTCAGCCGTCCCGTAATTGTACTTAGCTGGAAACTGTATGGCTTTCGGGTGTATAAGATATACTGTATAGTGCACTGTATTCTTCTTGTCAAGCCCTTTTATTTGATACCCATATTGGTGGGATTGATAAAAAATTGTTATCAGCCATTTGGTAGCGGCGGCCATCTTAGATTTCAATTTTGCATAGTAAATTGTATTCTACTTGTTGAGACCTTTCATTTGATACCCATATTGATGGGATTGATAAAACCTACGTTATCCGCCATTTTGTAGCGGCCGCCATCTTGAATTTATAATGATAATGAATAAATATAATTGTATTGTCACCAAAATCCAAAGTGTATACAAAATTTCAGGTTAATCGGTTGACAGGAAGAGGGTGAAATTTGAATTACTAAATTTGACCCAAGAATAAATAATAAATAAAACAAACGGGGTGAGCTAAATAAAACCATTTAATAAAAAAGGCTGATGTTAGTTACTACACTTATAACTTAAGAACGGCTGAACAGATTTTGACAATTTGGACCAATTCGGAATGGTCTAATGGCAGAAAAGGATAAAACCTAAAAAAATCCCAAAAATTTGCGAAAAATTTGCAAAAATATTTTTTTCAAGAAAGTAATTTTTTCCACAAATTTCTATCGAGCTTCGCATTTGGTGTCAAGGTATAACACTTATTTGGACAGTTTTTGTATATGCACCAACTGTAAGGGTCCATTGT
Organism: Musca autumnalis; assembly: GCF_047663935.1. Classification (NCBI taxonomy): domain Eukaryota; kingdom Metazoa; phylum Arthropoda; class Insecta; order Diptera; family Muscidae; genus Musca; species Musca autumnalis. Next base: position 32,767,958 of record NW_027411866.1, on the reverse strand, counting down.
AGGCCTCTGTTTAGTCAATTCTTGAAAGTTGTGTAGAATTTTTTATTCACAATCAAATCGATTCATTTATTTTCAAGCGACTTTTTAGGAAATTAACTGCGAAAAATTATTAAAAGGAGAGGGCTTAGTTTAGAGTTTGTAAAGTTTAGTGGTGGTTTCGGTCAATCAGTTTAGTTCCTGCAGAGCTGGGAGACAATAACAAATGACCAAAAACATGCACATGTACACTGGTACTGTTGGTACACTGTATGTATGTACATTTAAAAAGGATGATATTCAAAATTGGAACGAAAAAACAAGAAATCGGAGGTACTGGAGATTTTTGGTCGAATTATCTGACAAATATTCTTTATCGGGCGACATAAGTTGGTAAATACTTATTAAACGTTAATAAGTTTGTGATATTAATTTGACTATGCTATTTACGTCGAAATTAAATATAGGGTGACCAAGTAATCGACAACAGTCACGTGTTAGTGTGACAAGACTTCAAGCATCCGAAACACACAAAGAACGGCAACTAATGGAATAGCTCTGCTAACAAGGATCAACGTACCAAGTACTGGATTGTACAGTCTCAGTCAAAATTCAATTACCGCATTTGTCCGTGTTACCAGAGCCATTGCATCTAATTCCGAACTTGCAATGCAAGTAGAATTCGGGAGATCACGTTAAACAGAGAAGTCAGAAAAAAAGCAGACGAAGGTGGTTATCTGATAGCGATCGGATCCCGCATTAAATTCAAATTCCTACGATCGCATTCCCTCCTTCGTATTCAATTCCTTGAGTGAAATATTGTGTTCAGTGGTAAAACAAGAATTGCAGAAAACCATCGATTATGAAACGAATAGGGGCGTTATGATATTATTTTGCTTCTACTGTGCTACCAAATAGCGTCCGTTTAAACGGACGTTTTTATTTCTTATGCTAATTCTTTATTTAGGCTGATGCACAGAATAAAACTGCTTGGGATGATTGAAAACATATCACAATTTATAATTTTGAAGTGAATCCCACCAAATTTCAAGTTTTTAGTGCTTGTTTATTACAAAAAATGAGAAAAATGTTAAAATTCATTGTTTTTAGTATATGTTAACTCGATAATATTCGTTAAGACGTAAAATATGACATGATTTACTTCAATCAAAGCCAAATATGATGTCAAAGGAGTAAATGAACTTATCTCAAATACAACAAGCAACGCCAAACCAAGAACGGTAACAATATATGTCACACACAAAGTGTTCTAATTACATAGCGTCCGATTTAACGGACGGTCTGTAAAACATACGATAATTTATAAATGACAAAAGTTGTTCTTGAAATGTTTTATTTATCTTACTACTATTCTAAAACAAACAAAAAGTATGAATAAAAGTCGCCAGGGAACTTCATGCATTAATGGGTTAAAAAAATATATCTTAGCCCCGGTTTACAGTTGCCTAATTTTTTCGCGGCTATTGTCAGTTTATAGGAGAGAGAGTCGAGGAAAATATAAACACTTTGCCTCTCAGTACATTCTCTCTTCGTCAAACTGACAATGGTCGACAGTACAATTGTTTAATGTGCATCTGCTTCAAAGATCGTCCTTAACAGTTCAAAACAAAGAAAAATTTGACATTGAACAAGGTGATAGCAATAATAGTATTATAGGTTTTAACCAAGGCCCGATGGCTTAAAATTATTGTAAAGTTGGTTAATAAATAATAAAAAATATTCGAAAATTTTGAGTTATTTGGTTTGTGTAACCATAGACAAATTATCGTATAGACCAATGGTTGACATAATATTTTTCTAATGCATACTTTTGCCGGTGTCATTGTGTGAGTGCCATGTTTTTTTTTTTCAATTAGTTGAATTGTGTCTGTGAGAAAATTCTACATACACAACAAGTAAGAAAAGCGTTAAGTTCGGCCGGGCCGAACTTTTTACACCCTCCACCACGAACTGTAATGTAGTGAATAGGAACAATTAGATTTATTTCGTTTATGAAAGTACCTTTTATTGCAGGAGTAGTACATATATCTCAACTGATAATAATCCTTTTAAAACAGTTAATATGGGGCGACATTTTTGTTCTTTCCAAAACATGGACCAATATTTACAATTTTCCGAATTGAGCGAAATACATATAATTGGGCAAAACCGACTAGACCTAAACCTGGATATTCTGGATTTGGATAGTTAACAACATCGGGAGCGTCGTTCTATGGAGGCTGTATAAAACGTTAACCTGTACCGATAAATTTCTGGAGGAAAGTTTCGTAACTCCAGCGAAGACTAAATACCAAATTTCAGTTATTTCCATTGAATATTGTGGCTAAAACTTTCAAAATAACGAAAATTGGGAGGGATCTTTCTATGGGGTGTATATAAAAACATGGAACAGTACCAGACATTTTCAGGTGGGAAGTTTTATACCACCAACGGAGATTAAATATTAAATTTCATCCGTTTCGATGGGATATTGATGACACAACCTTAAAATACCAAAAATCGGGAAGTACGCTTCTATGGGGGTTATTTGAAGAAAATGGCTTATACTGATAATTTTCTTCTGCAATATTTTATACACACTTGGCAATTTAAATACTAAATTTCAGTCATATCGGTGGTATATTGAGGCCACAACTTTCAAAATACCGTAAATCGGAATGTACAGTCCTGCGGACGTCGACCTATACCGGCACATTTCGGCTGGAATGTTTCATACCTCTATGAAAAACTTAATACCAAATATCAGCTATTTTGGTGGAGAACGAGCTATATGTAGAAAATCGGGAGGTACCGTTCTATGGGGACTATATGAAGACATGGACCTATACCGACAAATTTCAGGTGGAAAGTTTTATACCCTCAACGGAGACTAAGTACCATCTTCCGTGTTATAATGAGGCTAAAACCTTCAATATACCGAAAATTGGGATATACCGTTTTATGGGGGTACCCCCCAAAACATGCACGTATACCGACAAATTTCTGAGGGAAATTGTTGTAGCCCAGAAAAAGACTAAATACTAAATTACAACTACTTCGGTGAAATAATAAGGCTACAAAATTCAAAATACCGATAATCGAGAGGTACCGTTGACGTATACCTACAATTTCTGAGAGAAATTTTTGTAGCCTGGAAGGAGACTAAATACCAAATTTCAGCCACTTCGATGGAATAATGAGGCGAAAACCTTCAAAATACCGGGCGGTGCCGTTCTATGGGAGCTATATGAAGACGTTGACCTATACCGGCTAAATTCAGGTGGAAAGTTTTATACCCACAACGAAGACTATGTACCAAATTTTAGCCATTTCGGTGTTATAATTGGGCTAAACCCTTCAAAACACCGAAAATTGGGATGCACCGTTCCATGGGTTGTACATTAAAGCGTGGACCGACAAAGATTAATTTCTGGGGAAAAATTTTTGCATCCCAAAAGAGGACAAAATATTCAATTTCAGGCATTTTGGTAGTATAGTATAGCTAAAACCTTCAAAAATACCCAAAAGTTATCGTCCTATATGAGGGCGTGTGACCTATACCGACAAACTTCATATGGTATGTTTTATACCCCAAATGATGACTAACCACCAAATTTCAGCCATTTCGGTGGAATATTATGGCCGCAACCTTCAAAATACCGAAAATCGGGAGGTACCGTTCTATGGGTGCTATATGAAGGCGTAGACCTATACAGACAAATTTCATATGGAATGTTTTATACCCCAAATGAAGACTAACCATCAAATTTCAGCCATTTCGGTGGAATATTATGGCCGCAACCTTCAAAATACCGAAAATCGGGAGGTACCGTTCTATGGGTGCTATATGAAGGCGTAGACCTATACAGACAAATTTCATATGGAATGTTTTATACCCCAAATGAAGACTAATCACCAAATTTCAGCCATTTCGGTGGAATATTGAGGCCACAACCTTCAAAATACCTAAAATCGGGAGTTACCGTCCTATGGGGGCTATATGAAGGCGTGGACCTATACCTAAAAATTTCCGGGGGAAAGTTTTATACCCCCAACGAAGCCTAAATACCAAATGTCAGCCATTTCGCTGCGATAATGAGGCTAAACCCATTGCCTACCATTGCACAGTGGATCCACTTGTATGGAGAAAGTGGCCAAAAATATTTAGAGTGTAAAAATCAAGCCAATACGCCGGTTACAGCTTTGCACTGCTGTGGAGAGTGTTTTAAGAAACCACGAGCGTAACATTCTCCCCTTTATCTCCTCTGGAGGGGGTATACGGTAAGAATTGTTTTATGCTGTTAATACAAAATGACATGAACAAAGGACCAGATTATCTTATTATACAAAAATAGGCTTGGGGAAACAAAACAATCTCCAAAACAACATAAAATTCGACCAATTTAGCGATTTAAAAAAAATCAAAATTTTTGTCTGAAAATTGGTAAAATTTTTAATATAGATCTTACAGCGTTCTTCCTTGAAGGCACGTACCGCCAACGTAAGACAAATGTGGAAGAATATTTTATCATCTTGCCACTGATACCAATTATGTTAATGTACGTGGTCAGATAACAGAGTTACACTCTAACATATCCATAGAAACCCTATTCTAGGGCAGCTTTAGTCAGCGGCCCACCATTTATAGTCTGGCACTAGATGGCAGCTGATTTTAATACTTAATAATCTTAAACCAATGAACTACTTTGGAAAATTATTCCCGAGGTGGGCACTGGTGGGCATCATGACTAAAACCTTAGGTCAAATTTAAGTATATGATCGAATTGGCATTACAAAATACACTAAGAAATTATGCAGCTAACTAGAATTCCACAACACGCTAAAACACTATTTTTTAACGAAAATTAAGCTATTACCTCCTCCTTCAAAAGCCAATATAATGTTTAGCTATACGTATTAGTTTCGCGATATTTTGAATATATTTACTTGCACTTAAAATATAGGTTGTACTCACAACAAAAAAATATTAGTCAAATGTTCCGATTTTTGAAGCCATTCTTAAGAAGATCGCGTTCGAATGAAACAAAAATTAATATATTTTTAAAAAGGTCCATGTCATAGCTGTCATTGTTGACAGATGTTGTACCAACATTTTGACATTAATTTTTTTATTTTTGGCCAATGGGTGGATCCACTGTGCATTGGTACAATTAATTTGTCTATGGTTACACCATAGATAGAAATATAGAAGAAACTCTTTCCATTTTCCCCCAAAATTTCCTTCGAACAATTTTGAGTTTTTTCTGTTTGAGTCGGTTGACAGCACATAACATGAGTATTTCTTTGTCTATACGATAATTTGTCTATGGTGTAACACGACTGCACATAACATGAGTATTTCTTCGTTTATACAATTAACATTTTACCACATCCTGTTAGTAACATAAATTTTAGCGCTGTTACTAACAGCTGTTTACCGTTAAAACGCTGCTAAGTTCCAGCACTATTAACATGTTGCATTACCGGCATAATTTGGTATGAAGTGCATTCGCAGCTGGTTAGTTTGCTCCACAACCAGGTTTGCTGTTGTGTGGTGGGAGTATGTTGGATACCAACAAATTATTTTGGCTTAGACTTGAGGGATGTAACTAAAATTTAGTTGTAACTTGGAACTTGAAGCGTAAGGATGCAGGATGTTTATGCCGCTATGTGTTAAATAAACTTCGTTACGAATACAAATATTTGCTATAGGATAATGTAAATATTGTTTGATGCTTAGAAAATGTGAATGTGTTTTGTGGCTACTTTACTTTAAATCTTTGCGGGGTTCTGTGTTGTTGTTGTGGCTGTTGGTTTTGCAAACACTTGTAACCTTGAGTTTCTTTAGTGGGAAATCGTGTCATTCATTCAATTTAATAATTTAAAGTGTTGCAGAATTTATTGAATGAATAATACATTTTGGAATTTAGGTTGAAGTTTGTGGTTCACAATTTTGGAATGTAGGGTCTACTATGATTGGCGTTTTGTATGACAACTTGTTGTCTAAGATAGCATGAACGTTTTCTATAGGGAGAAGCATGGTAGAACGACACAAGTTAAAGTAAATACTACAACAAATACAACTCATTAACAACCACATAGAAATTTGGTTTTGTTTGTAACGTTAGTGTAAACAAAACAAGAAATTATTGGAATTTAAAAAAAAAAAATAATATTTGGTCTGTTCCAAACCTGCAAGAATCTACAAATTTTAACTACGTAACAATTGTTCCTTTATGATATGGAAAAAAGTAAAAATTAGTAGATTCTTGCAGTATTGGAAGATAACAATTTTTTCACATTCGATTGAATTTTTTAAAAAACATGAATGAAAATGCGTTACATTTCAATTTGAATATCCTTCCACTAAATGCATAATTTCTCGCAGGAAGTAGAATTCTTCCAAAAATGATTGGGGTCGCTGGTAATTCAGAATCTGTTTTAATCTTTTGTTTTTTATACCCTCAGCATTTATGCTAACAAGGGTATATATATTTTTATAGGGGAAAAATGTGCCTCATCGAAATAATGGTTTTAGACCCCAGACATGTTTGGGCATAGTCCGTTTCAGACAATTTGGAGTCGATTAAGCAATGTCCGTTCGTCTGTCTGGCTGGCTGGAGCGCACGATAACTCTCGAACAGATGAACCAATTTGGTCCAAAATTTGGCCTTCGTAAGACTTTGTCCAAACATATCGGTCCACTCTTTCAGGTACCACCCTCACAAAAATTAAAAAATTTTCAGAAAAAATGTGCACACTATAACTATCGAAGTGAGTAACCGATTTGGTCCATACTTTGCACATCGTGAAATTTCTAACAGACATAGATGAACTTCCAATATGGACTTTATCGATCCACTCCTTTGGGTACCTTCTACACAAAATTTCGAATAAGTTCAGTTTAAGGTCTGTTCTCGAATCGCTGCTCCCATTACGAAGGTACGAGTTTTTTTCAAGCAAGTCTATAATTCTGAAAGTTGTAAAAAGCCCCCATTGGCACCATATGTAGTAGCTGGAACGCACTATAACTGTCGAATTGATCGACCGATTTGGTCCCAATTTGGCGTTCGTATTATTCTGTCCAAACTTAGTTTAAATTCGAAGATGAGCAATATCGGTCCACAACTTCCGGCAAAACTCTCGGATCAGCCGATTCGGTCCAAAATTTGGCCTTCTTAATATGTTGACCAAACTTAGTATAAGCCCGAAAATGAACCATATCGGTCTTCTCTTTAGGGTACCTCCCCACAAAATTTCAACATTTATATTTTTATTAATTTTATACCCTCCACCATAATATGGAGGGTATAATTAAATTTGTCATTCCGTTTGTAACACATCGATATATTCATCGGAGACCCTATAAAGTATATATATATATTTCTGATCGGGGTAAAATTCTAAGTAGATATAACAATGTCCGTCTGTTGAAATCAATATATAGCTCGTAATTTCAAAGACGTACAGCAATAAAGACCCGAACAAATGCATTTTCCAAAAACATATGCTAATAGTTACACATTTTGGTTACAGATGGCAACACAACTCACTGGAATTGATAACAGCAATGCCAATCGTTTTTGATTCCCATTAACGTCGTGTTTTGTGGCTGAAATTTATTTCTTTTCTTTTTTTATTGTTCATTCAATGAAAAAATCAAATGCGAATGCCGTCAAACTTGAGTTTTAATGTTTTTCTTGTCAATATTCCAATGAGTAAATTTTAAGATAGAGATTTGTAATTTGGTATAAAAGTTCCTATTTCTAGGATGTTTGGTATTGCGAATGGGCTATATCGGTCCACGTTCTGATATACTACCATACAACGGTACCAGCCGATTATCAGTATTTCGAAGGTTTTAGCCTCATTACCACACCGAAATGGCTGAAATTTGGTACTTAGTCTTCGTTGGGGATATAAAATGTTCACCCAGAAATTTTAGGTTTAGATCCACGTCTTTATAGAACAGTACCTCCCCATTTCCGGTATTTTGAAGGTTGTGACCCCAATAATCCTTCGAAATGCCTGAAATTTGGTATCTGGTCTTCATTTGGTGTATTACACGTTCCTTATAAAATTTGTCGGTATAGGTCCACGCCTTTATACCGTACCTCACGATTTTCGGTGTTTTGAAGGTTGTGGCCTAAATATTCCTCTGAAATGGCATGGTATTTAGTATTTATTTGGGGTATTAAAGGTTCCATAGAAAATTTGTCTGTATTGGTCCATGCCTTTATGTAGCCCTTATAGAACGGTATCACCCGATTTTCGTTATTTTGAAGGTTTTAGCCTGATTATCACACCGAAGTAGCTGAAATTTGGTACTTAGTCTTCGTTGGAGGTATAAAACTGTCGCCAAGAAATTTGTCGGTATAGGTCCACGCCTTCATATTGAACGGTACCTGCCGATTTTCGATATTTAGAAAGTTGTGGCCACAGAAACCTACCGAAATGGCTGAAATTGGGTATTTAGTCTAGTCTTTGTTGAAAGTAAAACTGAAGATTGAAATTCGTCTTTACAGATCCAAGTTTTGATATAGCCTCCATAGAACGGTACCCTCCGATTTACGTAATTCTGAAGGTTGTGACGTTAGTATTCCACCGAAAGATTGAAATTTGTTAATTAGTTTTCCATGTGGTTATAAAATAATCCAGAAATGAACTATCAGTATAGGTGCGCGGGTTCCTATAACCCCCCTATAGAAGCGTAGCTCTTGATTTTTAATTTTGAAGTTTTATCGAAATATCTGAAATTTGGTATTTAGTCTTCTTTGAGTCTAAAAGCTTTCCGACATTTTGTATAGCCCCCAGGCAACCGTACCTCCCGAATTTCGGTATTTTGAAGGTTGGCCACATTGTTTTACCAAACTTGCTGGAATTTGATATTTAGTCTTCTTCATAAACGAAAATAAACTAATTGTTTCATTTTACTTCAATACAACTCAGGGTGGAGGGTATAACAAGTTCGGCCTGGCCGAACTTAACGCCGTTCATACTTGCTCTCATTGGAATTGAGCTTAATGACCGAAACCCACACAACCACCAATGTATGTGACTAGTTTCGCTGTTAGCCGCTATGTCACACTAGACTGCTGCTAACAGCGAAACCAGTCACACTGGGCTTTCCTTTTTCATTTGCAACAAAATTTTCTGTCATTAAGCTCAACTTCAACGAGAAAAATTAATAAAAATTAAAATGATTTTATATTTAAGTGCAGTTTACGGTCTGTTCAAATATCCTTTGGCAATTTAACCAATGCCTTTCCTTGTGATCTTGTTACAGCGATATTATTTTTTTCATGGGCATTCTTCCTGACGTAGTGCTCTAAAACCTTGAAGGTATACAGCTGTAGTTATACAACTGAAATGACTGTAGGGCGCGCTATCTATGGAAAAGAAAGGACTCCCAAAATAAGATCCACTTTCAAAATGGACCATGCTGATTAATTCCTTCTGGTACCTTCTCCGCAACATTTTTGAACTTTAATCCAAATATATACATCTGCCGACAAGTTCGTAAGTCCAACACGGGCCACAACATTTGAAAATGATTTTGATTGTGTAACCTGTAGTTGATCTGCCAATAAATGTACATAAGTTTCAATTCACATAGGTTAAGGGTAGGTATGTATATCTCTCCGACTGATACCTTTTTACTTGTTGAAATCAAAAAAGCACATGTTTATTAAAGAAGTTATGATTATTTCTTTGCACATAGTTTTTACAGAATGTGAGTTCTTCAAGGCGCGCTATCTCTGAAACCGTTAGTCAAAAAATTCTGAAAATATACTAAAATGTTTTCTAAGGGGAAGCGTTCAACTACGTTTCTATATATTTTTCTTTTTTAAAGTGTGACCATTTACAAATTATTTCAATCAGTTTTTCTTTTATTAAAGTGTGTTATGTATTTCTTTGGAATTTTGTATGTACCTATGTGTCTGTTGTTGTTGTGCCTTTCAATAAACAAAAACACCACCGTTTGTGTATATATTATAGAGATATCAAGTGAGCTCTTGCTGAGAGCAAGAGAGCATACATTTCAAAGTGTTTTACATTGAAATTTACGCTCCCTTGCTCTCAGTAATCGCCCACTGGTGCGTGTGTTTGTTTTTTTTTTGACTTTTTGGTTTGTATTTGTTTGCACCCAAACATATAATTTGTTTGCACCCAAACATATATTTGTGTGAAGGACCCAAACATATGTTATGCTGGGGACTGTTGCAAACATATATTTGCTGCAAAATATGTTTGGGAGATATGTTAGAGAGGCCGCTGCTTGTAGAGAAGGTAATATAAGGCCTTCTGCCTGAAGAAGACCTTATAGACTTAGAGATTGTTTTCTCTCTAGAGAAGACCTATCGAAGATTTTCTATTTTCGGTAGAAAGTTTTCTGTCCAGCGAAGGCGTATAAACGGTCTTCCGTTCATGAAAGACCTATTGAAAGTCTTCTGTCTAGAGAAGACCTATAGAAGAGAAAGCCTGTATAAGGTCCGTAGAAGGTCTTCTGTCTAAAGAAGACCTGTAATGGCCCTTCTTTCTAGGTAAGACCTATAAAATGTCTATCTAGACAAGGTCTTCTGCCCAGTGAAGACTTGTAGAAAGGTTTTTGTCCAGAGGAGTCCTATCAAGGGTATTCTATCTAAAGAAGACCTGGGGAAGGTCTTCTATCTAGAGTAGACTTGATGAAGGTCTTCGCGTAGGAGGTCTTCTGTCTTGAAGAAGGGTTTGTAATGAAGACTTGTTGAGTGTCTTCTTTCTAGGAAATAATTAAGAAAATATGTTGTCCAGGGGAGACCTATAAAAAGTCCAGAGAAAACCTATAGATGGCCATCTGTCTATAGGAGATCTATTGCAGGTCTTGAATCTAGAGAAGACCATTAGAAAGTCTTTTGTCTAGTGAAGACCTTTAGCAGGTATTCGGGCTACAAAAGGTTCCACGGGCTTTTTGTCTAGAAAATTCGAATTGAAGGTCTTCTGTAGAATGTCATCAAGACGTTTGTCTAGGGAAGACCTAGAGAAGGTCTTCGGCATACAGTCCCACAGAAAGTTAGAAAGTATTCTGTCTAGAATAGGCCAATAGCAGTTTGGAAAGACTTCTGTCTGGAACACCTTTTGTCCAGAAAAGACCTGTAAGACCTGTTCATATTAAAAGTGTATCCTGAGAATCCACTGAAGGTCTTCTGCCCAGAGAAGAACTGAAAAGGGTGTCTATCTAGAAAAGACCTATAAAGGTCTTCTATCTAAAGAAGACCTATTGAAGGTCTTCAATATGTAGACAAGCATAAAAGTGTGTATAGGGAAGACATAGAGAAGGTCTGCGGTCTAGAAAAGATCGGTAAAGGTATTAAGTCTGGAAAAGTCCCTTGAAAGGTCATCTGTCTATAGAAGGCCTGTAAGGTATCTTCTTTCTAGGAAAAACCAATGAAAAGCCGAACTAGCGAAGACTAATTGAAGGTCTTCTGCCCAGAGAAGACCAATAGAAGGTTTTCTGTCCATAGAAGATCTATAAAGGGTAGTCAATCTAGAGAAGACCTGTTGTGAGTCTTCAATCTAGCGAAGATATATTAAAGATCTTCAATCTAGAAAAGACCTATTGAAGGTTTTCGGTCTAGTAAGGCCCATAAAAGGTTAGAAAGTCTTCTGTCTAGGAAAGGTCCGTAGAAGATCTACTTTCCAGAAAATGCCTATCAAAAGTCTAGAAAAGAACCACTAAAGGTCTTCTGTCCTTAGAAGACCTATATCAGGTTTTCAGTCTAGAAATGTCTTCTGGCTATAGAATACCATAAGGAAGATGGTCTTTGGCCTATAGAGAATTGTAGAAGGTCTTCGTTCTAGAAAACACCAGTATAAGGTCCTCTGTCTAGAAAAGGCTCAAAGATGGTTTTCTGTCTCGAGAAAACCTATTGTTGGTAAAAAATATTTTGTGCAAAGAAGACCTGAATAGGGGTTCCGGTCCATGGTAGGCCTATAGAAGGTCTGCTGTCCACGGAATATATATAAAACGTCTTCAATATAGAGAAGGCCATTAGATAGCCTTCGGTTTAGAAAACTCCCACTGAAGGTCTTCGGTCTAGAGAAGGTCAGAAAGTCATTTGTCTAGAGAAGATCTATAAAAGGTTTTCTGACTACAGAAGACCTATGAAAGCTCTCCTACCTACAGAAGACCTATTGAAAGTTTTCTGCCTAGATATAACTCTTAAAGGTCTTCTGCTTAAGGAAGACCTATTACATGACTGTTGTTCTGGCAGAAACTATCCAGAAAATACCCATATATATGGGAGCCATATCTAAATCTGAACTGATTTTCACCAAAAGCAGTAGCGTTTTTCCGATGGCTAAAAAATGATATTCCCCAACTTTCAGCTGAATCAGATAATAATGCGACTTATACGTTGCGAACGGAGGACAGACGGGCATGCATAAATCGATTCAGAATTTGATTCTATGTATATCCCTAGGAGGAACTTTGGGTCTATCTCGTTTCCTTTTGTATAATGTACATCGAAAAAAGCTGGGTATTGATGTAACCTTATATTGTTCTACCATGTCCAAGAATGTAACTAGTTTGTAAGAATCTAAAAAAATTTTCTATTGTTCCCAGCAAAAATTCGGATCCGTTAGTCATTACGTAATCCATTACAAAGTAATGCAAAAAAGCTTTTTTTGGCATTACAAGTAATATGAAAAGTAATGGGTTACTTCTTAAAAAAATTACCAGGCAAACCTACTTACTTTACTCCTCACTATGTAATGAGGACGGTGGTACAGTGTGTGTGTCCGACTGTGAATCCTAAGGCTGTGTATTCAACGATCACCGTCGGCACGCGAGTTTTTGTTAATTAAAAAGTAACAGTTCGTGGTGCACATGTGCACTGCACATTTAAGTTCTTAAGCAACCCCTAATATTCGTGTGCGTGGCACAGTGTGTAGTGTCCTTGGCTAGAAATCAGAGGGTTCGTGGGTTCAACTCGGGCAGACAGCGAAATAAAATAAAGTAAAATAAAAGAAAGAAGTGTGATGAAATTAAAAGCAAATTCTTTACATCAACAGTTCTAGTTGCCACAGAATAACTAGTTATTCTAGTGGTCATAAAATAACTAGAAACTGAGTGCGACATGCCCTTGTAAAAATAATGGGCAAGAAAGGGGGTTTGTGAGTAGTTACGGCTGCCAAAAATCCCTTACAAAACCCATGATTTTGGTAGGACTTTTTTTTGCTGGGTTATTATCGGTTAAGAACAAATATATTTTGATTTGTTTATAATGAATTAAGTATTCTACATTGCCCATACCATCTTATACATAAATCTTAAAAATGGACAAAATACGTCTCTGAAATTTTAATTCAAGTTAAAATTAAATGAATGAATTTAACTAATTTTTGTTTTAATTAAAATGTACTTTTTTATTGGATTTTATTCTTCGCCATTTATTTTTCATTTGTCTACGAAACGAAAATATTATCCCACCGAAAATATGTATACTAAATAAAACTAAAATATTTTCATTTAATTTAATAACCGATTTTTTTTGATATATAAATGGCTCTGTGGTACGATTCAAATGTCAATAGAAAAATATTGCTCTTGAATTGAATTTCGCTTTCCGTTTTTATTAGTTTCTTACAAGCATAACCACCAACACACATAGAAACATATACACATACCTACATATATAAAGCAGAGGATGTGGCTGGTCAGCATTATTTGCAGAAAACGGAAATGGTTATGCTTGGTCATATTTCCTTCCACATACACCATTATTCTCTAAGCATATCAGTAGCTTTTTCGTGTCCCGGGGAATGTCTGCTTGGTTGGCTGCAAAAGTGAAAAAGTGCATCGATTTTTATTCGGTTATCCTTTGCCTGGAGCATTCGTGGTGGTCTGACTACCATACAATTTTGATGATGATGACGATGATATGTGGTGGCATGCCAACGATAAGGCTGGGAAATTTACTTTAATTTTTTTTTTGAAACAAATGGGCATTACATGACTGAGACATGTTTTTTGTCGTTGCTCTTTCTCTACTTCTCTTTCCTAATATTTATGTGGGGAATTTTTATTTTATAGCCATTCTGTTTGGTCATGTTCTGATAAATTTCATTTAGTTTTTTTGTGTATTCTTTATTATGACAGAAACGTGGTGGTTGTTATCAATTCTGCCTTATGTTTAGTTTCATATCACAATGTACTCTCTTAAATTGCAATATATTTATAATATAGTGCTGGATGCATTTGTTCTTAGATACTATTAATATGTTTGGGTGGTAAGGCTTGGTTAAGTCAAGTATTGGCTGCAAACCTACGTATATAACAGCAAAATAGTTTGGATATGGCAAACACTGTTAATGAAACTCTCCATATAGGTTTTTTTGACACGAGACATTCCACACGCCTTCTCCAAACCATGAGACCTTACAGGTATTTTCAATACAGAGGTTTTTCATATGTTTTTTTTCTGTAAGTCTTCTCCAAAAAAAAGGCTCTTTGGATAGAAAACCTTTTATGTATTCTTAAGATATGCCTTCTTTATATAGAAGACCTGTCATAGGTTCTCTATTGCTAAAATAACTATCATATCTAGATAGAAGATCTTCTCTTCTCCATACAGGATCTTCTCTAGACAGAAGACCTTCTCTGGGAAAAATACCTTGTATTGGTCTTCTTAAAAAGGAACATCTTCTGTAAGCTTTCTCTAGACAGATGGTCATCTGTAATCCTTCCCTAGATAGAAGACAATTGATGGGTCTTCTATAGGTGAAACTTCTCAGGACAGAAGACGTGCAATATGTCTTCTATAAGCAGAGGACCTTCAATATAGAAGACATTTTATACGAGAAGGTTTTCTCTAGACAAAAGACATTTTAAGTCTTTCCTAGAAAGTCTTTTCAAGAAAAAATACCTTCTACATGACTTTTCCAGACAGAACATCTTCTACGGGGCTTTTCTAGACAGAAAACCTTCTATAGATCTTTCCTAGAAAGGAGATTTTCTAATGGTCTTTTCTGAATTGACGACCTTCAAGAGGTCTTTTATAGACAGAAGTCCTTTTATAGGTCTTCCCCAAATAGAAGACCTTTTATAGGTCTTCCCTGGACTGCGAAGTCTTCCTTGTACAAAAACCCTCCTATAGGTTTTCTCTAGACGGAAGACCTTATATGGGCCTTTTCTAAACAGAACACCAGCCAGAAAATCTTCTATAGATCTTCTTTTGGCAGAAGAACACTAAAGGGTCTTCCCTATATAGCAGATTTTTTATAGGTCTTTCCTAAGAAGACAACTTTAAATGGTCTTCTCTAGATTGCAGACCTTCAATGAGTCTTCTATAGAAAAAATACCTATAGTTCTTCTCTAAATAGAATACCTTTAGTAGGTCTTCCCTGGACAGAAAACCTACTACAGGTCTTCTCTAGACAGCAGTCTCTCTGCAGACCTTTTCAAGACCAAAGGCCTTCTACAGGTCTTCTCTAGACCTTCAATAGGTCTTACATAGACAGAAGATCTTCTATAGGTCTTCTTCTCTGACCTCAATAGGTCTTTCCTAGACCTCAGCGCGTGTTCTCTAAACAGAAGATCTTCTATGTGTCTTTTGAAGACTGAAAACCCTTCTACAGCCCTTCGAGCCTGAAGAATTTCTATAAGTTTTCTCTAGACCGAAGACATTGGATCTTGCCTATATAAATTTTTTCTAACCTTTTACAGGTCTCCTGTAGACAGAAGACCTTCTGTGGTTCGTTTTCTAAACCAAAGAGCTTCTATGTGTCTTCTCTGGACAGACAACCTTCAATGGATCTTCTCTGAGATAGAAGACTTTTTATAGGTCGTTTCTATAAAGAAGACCTTCTAGAGGTCTTCTCCAAATGAAATACGTTTTAATGGCCTTTTCTTCACGAAAGACTTTCGGACCGAAGACCTTTTATAGGTCCTTTCTGGATTGAAGACTTTTAGTAGGTCTTCACTAGATTCAATACCTTCAATAGGTCTTCTTTAGACTGAAGACCTTCTATAGGTCTTCTCTGGACATGGGTTTTCTGTAGGTAGACTTTCTATAGATCTTTCCTAGAAGGAAGACCCTCTACTTTAGACAGAAGGCCTTCTAGGGGCCTTTTCCAGACCCAAGACCTTCTACAGGTCTTCTCTAGACCGGATACATTCTATAGGTCTCCCCTAGACATGAAACTTCTTAACCTTATAGACAGGAGAGCTACTACTGGTCTTTTCTATAACGAAAATCTTCTACAGGTCTTCTCTAGACTGTAGACTTTCTAATGGTCTTTCATAGAGTGAATATCTTTATACACTCCACATCAGTAGAATAGAACACATAAATTTTTGTTAATGTTAGCGTATTTATCCCAAAACGAAAAAAACTACGATTTTAATCTTGTAGGGATTTAAAGCCTATGATGTTCCGTATCAATCACAGAAAGAATTATATTTCTAGCTTTTCGCGAAATGATTTTCGTCGTCCGCGGAATTATTTATATGGTATTATTGGAGAAAAATTATTAGAAAGCCCCGCTCTATTCACTGAAAGAAAATTCGGCGTTAATATCTCCACAATTCGCGAAATTAAAATGACTGTTCTATCCTGATGACCGAAAATAAATGCCTATTTTACATAGAACTATCGGAAAAATTATCAGAAAATCATTTCGCGAAAAGCTAGAAACATAATTGTTTCATTGTTTGATACGGAACATCATAGGCTTTAAATCCGTATAAGATAAAAAAGGTAGATTCATTCGCTTCGGGATAAATAAGCTAACATTAACAGAAAGTTAGGTGTTCTATTCTACTGACGTGGAGTGTAAGTCTGCTCTGGACAGAAAACCTTTTCTCTGGACAGACGACCATCAATGGGTATTCAATAAATAGATTTTGTATAGATCTTTCCTAGTAAGAAGACTAGCTACAGGTCTTCTTTAGACAGAATACTTCCTAAAGGCCTATTCCTGGCCGTAGCCCTTCTACAGGACTTTTTAAGACTGAAGACCTTCTCCAGGTTTTCCGTAGACAGACATTTTTTTATCCTGCAATGGGTCTTTTTTAGAGCCGAAGACCTTCAATGGGTCTTCCCTAGTCAGAATCATATCTTATGGTAAGTTATAGACAGAACATCTTTCATAGATCTTCTCTAGATATAAGAACTTTATAAGCCTTCCCTGGACAGAAAACCTTCTAAAGGTCTTCTCTAGGCAAAATACCTTTAATGGGTCTTCTCTGGATAGACTTCCACCGACAGAAGGCCGTTTATAGGCCTTCTCTAGAGTATATACAGAAAACCTTCTATAGAAAATAGAAAATTTTCTATAGGTTTTCTTTAGATAAAAGACCATCTCTAAATCTTATGTAGACAGAGGTTTTCTGTTGGTACTTTCAAGACAGAAGAAATATTCTAATAGCCGTTAGAAGGCTTTTAATAGGTATTCTGTAGATAGAGGATCTTCTAAATCTTCTTTAGAAAGAAGACCCTTTACAGGTATTTTCTTCACAGAAAACATTCCCTAGATTGTAGATCTTCAATAGACAGAATAACATTTATAGGCTTTCGTTAGACAGATGACCTTCACGAAATTTCGGGTGTTGATGAGGGTCCCGGAGGGAAAGAAGCCTATTGATTTTGGTGAAGGTCGGATAATATTCAGGGGTCGGAATGGACAAAAAACTTATGTGGATAAAAAGACGACGTTTTTTTCCAAAGCGAATATCTCAGCTTCTGTAGGGGGGAAACCAAAAGCAAGACCTGACAATAAAAGTAGAAAATATCACCTTTCTAATGATATAAAGTAAGTTCTCGTAGGTGATCAAACAACGAAGATATTACAATAGTCGCAAATAATACAGAAATTTTCATTCTTGCGATTTTAATTATAATGACAAATATCACAGCTTTGGTTGGGGACTGTCCAAAAGCAAAGCCTGACTATGAAAGTAGAAGATCCCATCTTTGCAATGATGCAACTAAGTCGGCGTAGGTGACCAACTAACGGAGATATCGCAACAGTTGGTAATACATCCCATTTTTCCATTTTTTTGGTAATCACGCTACAGGTCGCATTTTTGATCGGATCGTCGCGAAATTTTGGGTGTTGGTGGGGGTCCCGGAGGGGAAGAAGCCTATTGGTGATGGTCGGATAATAATTAGGGCTCGGAATGAGCAAAAAAGTTATTTGGAGAAAAGTCTACATTTTATTCCAAAGCAAATATCTCAGCGTATATAAGGGGTATATAAAAACCTTGGCAATGAAAGTAGAAAATATCACCTTTGAAACGATGTAACGTAGGTTGTCGTAGGTGGTCACGCAACGAAGATATCGCAATAGTCGCTAATAGAACCCAACATTTAATTTTTGCGATTTTCATAATAATGACGGATATTACACCTTTGGTTGGTGACCTTCTAAAAGCAAAGCCTGACTAAGAAAGTAGAAAATCCCAACTATTAGGTTGGCGTAGGTGGTCAAATAATAGAGATATCGCAATAGTCGGTAATGCATCCCTTTTTTCCACTTTTTCTGCAATCGGAATTTTGATCGGATCATCACGAAATTTTCTCACAGAGATAGAAGCCTATTAATGTTGGTGATGTCAAGAGTAGTCAAATATAAAACTAAGTATTAATTATTTTGGTTCAGTTCGCCTTAAGTCATTTGGTATAAAAGCCAGATAGGTGAAAACTTTCGTATCTCCGTAAAAGAAATGTTTTCGAGTGAAAATATTATGCAAAGGGGTAGTGGTGTAGGGTATCATATAGTCGGCCCCGTACCGACTATAGCCTTTTCTCACTTGTTTACATATTCACATATCCTCCGGGCTGTCGGGCTGTCGGTGTTGGCTTCCTGGTTCAAACCGGCATTTAGCATATATTTATTTAGAGCTTCCTACCCCTGTTTGATACCTACATTTTAATAAGGCGAAGAACATCAGTTTGAGTTTGCTGCCTTCCAAAAAGGAGGACATGTTGCTATTGGTCTCCTTAAAGATAGCAATGCTCGCATTCGAATGAAGTATAAATGGCTGCCTCTAGCTCTCTGCTTACTATTCACGGTGCTCTTGAACCAACTTCATGTGGAAAGTTTTTGCGGATTCTGAAACAACAATGTTCGTAGATGAGAAAAATCAAAACACAAAATCGCCGGAGAGCTTTTTAAATAAATCTCGGTCAAAGTTCACATTTTTGGGTTTTTTAGGTTTTCACGATTTTGCTGGAAAACTATCAAAATGGAACTAAATATAATGTTGTGGAGGTGAAAATTCTCTACAAGATTTTCCTTTATGATATTTTCGTAGGTTTTACCATTTTTTTTAATATAGAAGTTCAAATTGGGACAATCCCGACAAATGGGCTCCTACGAAACACTGCACAGTGACCGATTTTCCGAAAAACCTGGCCAAAACTCTAAAAATGAATGGATTTTTACGTAACCTTTGGTTCTTATGTTTTTCGGCCGCTGATTAAATTTTTGATATTATTTAACCCTCAGGCGGTCATTTAAGGGATCTTTTTGGTCCCTCCTCCTATAAAATGTGATCTTATCGGATCAAAATATTCTACAAATTTCTTCGCCATCAATTTTTACTATAGGTCCTAGAATACACCAATGTTAATGTCGTACTTCACCAAAGTTTTGGCAAAATTGTCATACAAAGCACCATTTTAGAAGAATGGCGTCAAAGACAAAAATGTTCTCCGCTAAATTTCACTATAAGTCAATAAAAAAATGAAATTTCTATTTGCATTACATACCAGGGAAATATCCGTATCAATTTTGCCAAAATACCAAGAAAGTAAAATACGGTTGCAAGCTTCTACCATTTCTACAGTTTTGGAAATGTTTGAGTTAAGATCACTTGGAATCCTTGCACTTTAGGTGTATAAAGTCTTTGACATGTATATACCTGCAAGACAAAATATCACATAAAAACAAAAAGTGCAAATATGTGCAGGATGTTTCAATGGAAATTGGTAAAAAAACCTTCCTTTTTTATGAAATGATAAATAACACGGCCCAACTCGATCTTACACACAACTATTTTCATAATTTATTGTGAAAATTGATCTGGAAAAAATTAACAAATACGGACATCAATTATTAAAGAACGCAAAATTCATTGGCGACACTGAACATCTGAAATACGTTTCACATACCTTTCATTACAATTACAAAAAAAAAAAAAAAATATATTTAATAACCGTTGTTTATTTTGCATATTATCATAGGTTTATAAACAACTTAAATATTGCAAAAAAAATTCCAAATAGTGTCACTTCGACCTGCTTTTATACCCACTTATTAAACATATATTATTATACCCACTATAAACAATATGTTAGTGTAAATTGATAATTTTATTCGATTTTTGGCCAGGTTTTTTGGAAAATCGGACACTCTGCACTGTTTTTACTAAAGCAGTTTGCCGCGCCCACTGTAGCTCGAAAACGAATAAACCGATCAGCATATGTTTTTGTGGGATCATTAAGAACCTAACAATCTTGAATTTAAGCGAAACGGAATTCAAAAATATAAATTTAACAAAAAAAAATGTGAACTGTCAAAATCAAAATTTCGATTTTAACTAAAAAACTGATAGTTTTTTCGCCATAAATCCGTAAATTTTTTTTTTAAAAAAGTCTCTCGCTTAAGTGCTAGCTTTTTATATGTATTACAATCCCACAAAAACATATGAAGATCCGCATTCCAAGATGCCATTTTGAGAAAACCGCGTTTCGAACTTCAATGTTACATACAAATCACAATGAATTTAAAATGAACCAATAAAAAATGCTCGATTTTGTTAAATTTGTAACCACTCAAGTATAAAGGCAGACAAAGGATTTGGTCTTAACATATGTTAGGCCTTTAGCCGTTATTTCAATACGGAGCATTTCTGATCGTGAGTAGAGGTATGTATATACTCTCCTGCAGACATACATCTATTGCCGTTTATAAGTGCAAAAGAAGTCCGCCGTATATAATATAACAATCGTGTATTTTTTATATGAAACATTTAATAGGGAACTCATCAAAATTACTTTAATTTTAATATTTTCTGTCCTTACCCAGCAAAAAAAGTCCTCCCAAAATCATAGGTTTTGTAAGGGATTTTTGGCAGCCGTAACTACTCGCAAACCACCTTTCTTCCCCATTATTTTTACAAGGGCATGTCGCACTCAGTTTGTAGTTATTTTATGACCACTAGAATAACTAGTTATTCTGTGGCCACTAGAAGTTGAAAAGTAAGTTGAAAAAAATTCTATTTTTAGAACAGTTGATGTGGAGATTTTTTTATTCAACACACTTCTTACTTTCATTTTACTTTATTTTAATTCGCTGTCTGTCCGAATTGAACCCACGAACCCTCTGATTTCTGGCCGAAGTCACTACACACTGTGCCACGCACACGAACATTAAGGGTTGCTTAAGAACTTAAATGTGCAGTGCACATGTCCACCACGAACTGTTATTTTTTAATTAAAAAAACTCGCGTGCCGACAGTGAGCGTTGAACACACAACCCTAGGATTTATAGTCGGACACACACTCACTGTGCCACCGTCCTCATTAGTTAGTGAGGAGCAAAGTAAGTAGGTTTGCCTTGTAATTTTTTTAAGAAGTATCCCATTACTTTTCAGATTACTTGTAATGGGAAAAGAAGCTTGTTTACATTACTTTGTAATGGGTTACGTAATGACTACCGGATCCAAATTTTTGCTGGGTAGCCACATAACTCACTCTAGTATTAACCATTACCACCAAGTCTTCTCCATCCCCAACAAACCTCTTCAACTGGATATCATAACTAATTAACACATTTGTATTACAATATTCATGACAAACCTTTTCACACTCCCCTTTGCAGCAACGAATTTACGCGGTCAAAATCTGTTAATCCTTAACAATGATGTCTTGTCTGAATGTGAAACCGGTGCGTGGATGGTCGTGTCATTTTTATACTCCTCATTAAAATGTTGCTAATGTGACAGGAAAACAAAACATCTTTATTTATGACTAACTCTTGTGTGACTCGAGGTCGGCTTGCAACCCTTTTGCATAAGGTTAAACACAATTTATGAGTAAAGGACATCACTTGTCCTCATTTGTTATTCTGGGGGTCATGTAACGCAAAATTATGGCACAATTGCTACTTCATTAACACCCAGGAAATTATATTTGAATATTAAAAAGTTTTTTAGTTATGCGAACAAATATTTTTAAAGGAGGCAACAACGAAGGGTTGGATTTTCAACATCCATCTTTTGGGGATAGTTTAATTTCTAAAAATCATCAGTTAGCTATAATTGCATTTCTTCTGAAGTTTACTGGAGCTAGAAGATGTTGATATTAAGAAATTAAATGTTCTGGTCTTTTTAGTTCTCAATAATTATCTACTCCCCGCCTGAGGTACGAAAATATGATTATTAGGGTCCTTTGGCAAAATGTTCTCTTTACTCATCACATGATCGAGAAATGAAAAATATGTCACCAATTTTAGGTATCCTGGTATTCCTCCTAATACTGATAATTGAGTTATGTTGTACTCAAAACTCTTCATTTTTCACCAAACTCTTAGATGGCCTCTACGTACTCAACATTCATGAGAGATCACACAGAAGTCACACACAATTCTCATTGTTCTATTTATATAATATCTAACAAAGACCTCCAATGCTCGGCATAAAAATTCTAAACAAACTAAAGGGGCGACTTTTTAGGTTGGTGTTGATGTTGGCTATTCAAATTCCGTATATGAAAATGAACATTGCGGTTTGTAACTGAAAGACAAAAGGTCGGATTTTATTCTTTGCACTGCAGCATGAAAGGATATATAAGAGAATTCGTGTTTTATGTCGCAACAACAATGCTGCGAAAAAATAAACAATTGCAAAAAGGATTGTGAATCATGCAGCAGATTCATTACAATGGCACATTGTGGGCTTGCAACAGAATTGTTGGCGAGAAAAAAGGTGACAATGGAGGTTTTCCTGTTATGCCATCCTGTCAATTCATATGGCATTTGTTATTGTTTTTGGTTAGATAGACCAGTTAGAGGTTCATGGATAACTAAAACAGCATCATAAAAATATTGATTAACACTATGCAACACTAATAATACAAACAACTTCTAGTATGCTCTTTTTTAAAGTACATATTGAGACTACAAAAACCCTAGTAAGGTTTTGTCCTGTCAGATCCAGTTTGGATATTATGGCCTCATCTAAACCGGGCTAAAACTACAGTTTTTTGAATTTATTTGGCTTAGTAGAACTTATCTTTTGAACATGTAGAACTTTTGAACAGTAGAACTTATCTAGGGCATCAGTATCGATAAAATATAGACAATTTTACGTAATTGCTGAAATTCTGGTCAGTATCAGCTAAACTATTGGGAGTTGAACCAAGTAAACTTTTGCAAAAATCTTCCAAATAAAGTTCTCAGCAATTCTTCAGAACATTCTGAAACTCTAAAATGCTTACTTAATGTTGTTTCTGCGGTATTTTGCATCATATTTTTACAACACGTATTTCAAACACAGTTCACGCCAGCAGTTTACTCTCAATCCCACGTCAGCGGGTTCTCTGTACCGGATTGACCAGGGACCACGCAACATCAGCGTTCCGGCCAGCGGCTGGCTCCTCAGTGTACATGTGTTTGTATTTGTTTCTTTTTTCTGTGCTGGGAGCAGCATATCCTGGAATGTCTGCTCCGGATTCGTTTGGTCCATGCCGGGACAGAGGAAAACCCAGGAACGCTTGATCAAAGCGTTGGGCCCTGACGGAATTTCCATGGTAATGTTGAAACAGCTGAATGAGCCGGGAGTGGAGTATCTCACTAAAGTTCTCAACCTGTCGCTAGGTACCCTTATTGTTCCCGAAGTCTGGAAAATGGACAGCGTGGTCCCGCTACTGAAGCCAGTCAAGGATGCCAGCAAAGGTGAATCGTACAGGCCGATTTCGCTTTTGTTACCTGTAGCAAAGACCCTTGAGGCCTTAGTCTCCCCAGCATTAGAAATAGCTATCAAGTTGCCGATCATCAGCATTGATTCCGTAAGCAGCACAGCACGACAACGGCGCTGCACGCCATCTCCACACATATTTGTCGTGGACTCAACCAGGATCGGCCGTGTGATAGAACAGTGATGGTGGCGCTTGACTTATCAAAAGCCTTTGATGCTGCTCCACGCTTTTTGAGGACATCGAGCAGTCAACCCTCCGTCCAAGTCTGAAACGTTTGATAATCAACTATATGCGTGGTCGCCAGTCGTATGTGGAATTCGGGAACAAAAAAATCCAAGCCCCGTAGAGTGAGACAGGGAGTTCCCCAAGGAGGGGTGATATCTCCGGAACTGTTTAACCTCTACTTTTCCTGTATTCCGCCCCCTCCAGACGGCATTGAGATTGTAACGTATGCGGGTGATTGTACGATCCTGGCGTCAGGTACCTACCCTGATGACATCCTTGAGAGACTGAACTCCTATTAAACAGATCTTACCACTTTTTTCCACGCGAGGAATATGCAGATATCCGCCACTAAATCGACGGCCACTCTGTTCACCACATGGACGGCCCAGTATAGAAGAGAGTTGAATATCAAGGTCGATGGTAGCAGAATTCCCACCGCAAACTGCCCCAAAATTCTAGGGGTCACATTTGACACCACTTTCACGTCGTCCACGCATGCCACAGCTATCTGCGATAAACTGAAATGTAGGAACAAGGTCCTCAAGTCCCTAGCCGCCAGCACTTGAGGTGCAGATATAGAAACCTTGTTGACCACGTATAAAGCGATAGGTCGGTCTGTGGTAAGCTATGCGGCGCCAGTGCGGTCCCCGAATTTATGTGACACGCAGTGGGATAATATTCAAATTTGTCACAACGCCGCCCTGAGAACAGCAACAGGGTGCCTCCTCAAACTAGAGTGGGTCATCTACGTGAGGAGGCAAAGGAGGCAACTTCACCAAAAATCATGAAAATTAAAAATGTTATGTATCGTTACGGAAAGCTATTTTAAGGGGTTTTTTATGATTTTATGTATGAGGGGCACTAAAAACCTTCGGGCCTAGGCAACACGCAGTGCCGCCAGACGTCATTTGACATAAGCATACTCAGGACAGTTTGACATACGACCATGTGTTGTGTTGTTGAGGCTATTAGCATAATTTTAAAAAATTGGATTTTGGAAATCTTTTTGGTGGAAGAACTTCCATGCAAAAAGTGCGAATATGTGGAATAGATATATACTCGTACAGTGTTTGGAGGTTATAAACAGTTCGACCCGAACATAACGCCGTTTATTCTTTAAAGTACATATGGTAAATTTCAAATTTCTTATGCAATTCCATTGGAAGAAATTTTAAATTTTTTTTTGCGAGATCATCCGCAATTTTTGGAACATAGATTAAGAAAAAAAGTAGTGGTTTCAAACCTTTTCGCTTTCACAAAATTGGATGCTGCGCTCCAAAGTTATGGGGGGCTTTATTCCCTTATAAAGAACAAATATTAAAAAATTCAAACTTTGCTGTAATAAGAAAATGTATATATAAAGCGTTAACAGCATGTAATATCTATCCGTAGATGCCTAAATATTTACTAAATTTATTTCTATTTTCGCGGAGAATCAAGAAATACTGAAAAAATCTTGGAGTAAATTTAATTTATTCTAATTTAGAGTCCAAATAAAACTCGAAAAAATAAATTAAAAATACGTACAGATTCTAGACAACGCGTAGAAAAATATGAGACCAAAATTTTAACGATAGGATTTATAACTGCCATATTACAGCAACAACAAAAGACGAAAACTTATTGTTGGAATATTATTTCAAAAATATATTTTTTGTTTAATACGAAAAATAGAAAAAACATTTTTGGGAGTTATTCTACTATTTCGCTAAATTTCGATGCAAGGACTGACGGACTTCGCTGAAACTTCTTCAGGGTAAATGCGATGACAAACCCGAAAGTGCATTTGCTTACTTTGATAAACAATAGGATAATGAAATAGAAAGTAATATTGAAATTACAACCAAAGAAAAAACATAAAAGTTAAAAAACGTATAATTCGCGAATTCGTTAAAATTAGTTAAGGCGCATGCGCTTTTCAGATACAGCGATTGCATCTCTATCAATATGTAGCGATTTTCCACTTTTCATTCAGCGACAAAAGTGTGCAGTCAGCTGCATTTTACTGTTCAAAAAACCTTAATGTGGACAAAAATTGCGCGATGTACATAAGATTATAAGGCGCATCCGATTTCAGTGACCGCCTATAAAAAATATGTCAATATAACAAATTTTAAACAAATTCGTCAAGAACCGCGGATGTGCTACCAAATTCTATTTTATACGAAATACGAATTTTACACCAGAATCTCGGTAATTTATGCCACACGGTTTTGGAAAATAATATAATCGCGTAAAAAGGATTACATTTATGTAAAAATAACCAAAGAAAGTCGAGGTTTAATGCGCGGAATCATCAAAATATAATTTTCAATGTATCTATAACCGCCGTTTTAGTGGATGGATTTGAAAGCGGGAGGGTTCGTTAGATCTGGCGTGTAAAAAAAATAAAATCACGCAAGGTTCAAGGGTACCTGAGTCACAGTTGTAAATTTTGTAGCCAAAAAATAGGTTTTTAAAGAAAATTTTCGCACCAAAATTTCGACTTTGGAATCCTATTACTAGGGAACTGTATGAAGCACACTCATGAGATATACATCAAACGACGTGGAATCACGAGTTCTACAATCCAATAAATAGTTTGGGTATTTATCTGGTTGCGCCCTCCAATTATAAGAAAAATTCAAAAAACCCAGATTTCAAAACTTCAAAATGTCAGCATCGATTTTAGGGGATGCAGTGTATATATCGAAAAGTCATACATTAGAACCATGTTGCCCAAGGGGTGTTCTTCAATTCTTTCTTTGATCTCAGGTTTGAATTTTCCGTGCTTTGACCAGAAATCAAGAAAGAACACAAAAAAACTTTTAAACTTCAACACATTTTTACCCATTTTTTTTAATATTACCACCAACACAGCTAAATTATTTGTTATGGTTCATTTTATGCGACCCCAGCTAAAACACTTCAATTAATATAAATATATTCATATTGTATAGAATATATTAACAGTTCGCGACTTATTAAATGGTGAACCTCAACTTCAACGATTGTAAAATATTTTTGAATATTACCATATATAACACATTAATTTCAGTGCCATTAAAAACGTTTTGTATCATTGTAAGAAAATAACATTCTTTAAACACCAAAGCTTTACTATTTTACCAGAAGTGATAGAGTCAATGAAATCCAACTAAACATTCAGAAAGTTACATTAAAAAAATTATCAGGAGCTGGGCGATGCAATCTACGACTCATTGACTCCGAATCCAACTACTCGTAGTACTGTTTGAAACTTTGCAAAAACATTTTAGCTAAATCCTCAAAAAATAGGTTGAGTCGAAAAACTCCATCTGATACATCAATGGTTTCCAACATCCAATCACTTCTATCAGCACAGCGGAAGCAAACTTATAAAAATTCATAACTTTTGATTTCTGAAAAACAAGAAAAAGTAACAGTCGGGTTTGCCTACAGAGATATACCCTCAGCATGTGTGAGTTGAGACTTTTACGAGTATATATAGACAGATCGAATACGGGATACATAGAAAATGTTTGTTCTGTAAATTGTATACCCAGGAAGTTTCAGAATTTCGTCTCCTTTCTTTGACGTATAAACCAGGGTTTCGGAGTCGGAGTCTACGAGTCGGAGTCGAGCAATTTTGCTGGAGTCGGATTCTGAGTCGGAAAAAATAACTCGACTCCGACTCCGGGCAAAATTTTTTCCACGTTATAGAAACATAAGATTAAATTTGGAACAAGAACATTTTTTAAATCATTATTTATTTTAAAAGAAAATTATAAGAAAACATATATGCAAACGGTATTTTATACTAATTTAAAGGACAATTCACAGGATATTTACTATCCTCTGAAGTGTAGTCTATTCATCCCTATTTTGTTGATCCAAATGATTCTTTACATTTTTGCAAACAAAAGTAAAGTTCTATGACAATTAAATTAAGATTGGACCTTTACCTCTTTCGTCAGAAGTCTTACTGGTCTCACAAAGGTCTATTGGTATTCTCATCCTCATCCTATGAAAAATCATCCTTGTCCTCTATTAAAGACATTATGGTCTCTATCTATTTCGGTAAATTTCGCATAATCTATTAACTATCTATATATATAAAAGAGCTTAGTGAGTGAGTGAGTGAGTGAGTGAGTGACTGAGTGAGTGACTGAGTGAGTGACTGACATATCATCGCCCAGACGAAACCGCTGAAGCTAGAAAGCTGAAATTTTGACTGTGGGTTGCTGTCGTTGTGTAGGGGTGAGATAAGGCTGGGTTTTTGGAAATTCGACCTAGAAGGGTACGAAAAGTACTAAAAGGTACTAAATATGGTACCCTTTGTATTAGGCAAAAGGGAAGAGCTAGAATTCTGAAATTTGGAATGAGGGTAACTGATGGAGAGTTAGAAAGATGTACCAAAGGGTTTTTGGAAATTCGACCTATAAGTGTACGAAAAGTTACTAAATTTGGTACCAATTGTATATTTTGAGCGGATATAGCTACAATCTTCATATTTGGTATGGGAATCAAGGTTGGGAAGTGGTGTTGATATAAGGAAATGATTTTGGAACTTCGTACTTACGTGTACGAGAAGTACTAAATGGTACTAAATTTGGTACAATTTGGATTTGGGTGAACGGATAGAGCTGAAATCCTGAAATTTGGGATTTAGATTACCGTTGAAGTGTACGCTTGAGATATGGGGGGTAGTTTTGGATGTTCGTACTTATGCGTACGAAAAGTACTAAATGGTACCAAATTTGGTACAATTTGGGTTTAGATAGACATGAAAATCTGAAATTTAGAATTAAGATTACTGGTGGAGTGAAGGATTGAGGTAGTTTTGGAAATTCTTACTTATGGGTACGAAAGTAGTAAACGGTACTAAATTTGGTACAAATTGGATTTGGGTGAACGGATAGATCTGGAATCCTGAAATTTGGAATTTAATTACTTTTGGAGTGTAGGATTGAGTTAATCTTGGAAATTCGTACTTATGGGTACGGAAAGTACTTAATGGTACTAAATTTGGTAGGATCCAAATTTTGTTCAACGGATAAAGCTGGAATCCTAAAATTTTGATTTAAGATCACTATTGGGGTGTAGGATTGAGCAAGTTTTGGAAATTCGTACCTAGGGGGTACGAAAAGTACTAAATGGTACGCAATTTGGATTTGGGTGAACGGATAGAGCAGGAGTGCTGAAATTTGGAACTAAAATTACAGATGGAGTGTATGATTGATGAAGTTTTGGAAGTTCGTACTTATGGGTACGAAAAGTACTAAATTTGGTACAATTTGGATTTGGGTGAACGGATACAGCTGGAATCCTGAAATTTCGAGTTACGGTTACTGTTGGAGTGTAGGATTGAGGAAGTTTTGGAAATTCGTACATATGGGAACGATAAGTACTAAATGTGGTACAATTTGGATTTTGGGGAACAAATAGAGCTGGAATCCTGAAATTTGGAATTAGGATTACTGTTGGACTGTGGGATTGACTTAGTCTTGGAAATTCGTACTTATGGATACGGGAAGTACTAAATGGTACTAAATTTGGTACAATTTATATTTGGGTGAACGGATACAGCTGGAATCCTGAAATTTCGAGTTACGGTTACTGTTGGAGTGTAGGATTGAGGAAGTTTTGGAAATTCGTACATATGGGAACGATAAGTACTAAATGTGGTACAATTTGGATTTTGGGGAACAAATAGAGCTGGAATCCTGAAATTTGGAATTAGGATTACTGTTGGACTGTGGGATTGACTTAGTCTTGGAAATTCGTACTTATGGGTACGGAAAGTACTAAATGGTACAATTTTAATTTAGGTGGACGGATAGAGCTGGAATCCTGTAATTTGGAATTAAGATTACTTATGGAGTGTAGCATTGAGATAGTTTTGGAAATTTGTACTTATGGGTACGAAAAGTACTAAATGCTACTAAATTTGGTACAGTTTAGATTTGGGTGGACGGATAGAGGTGGAATCCTGAAATTCGCAATTACTGTTGGAGATAGTTATTGAAATTCGTACTTTCATACGAAAAGTATTAATGGTATTATGAATAGAGGTGGAATTCGGAAATTTGGTATTATAGCCGCTGTTGGTGTGTAGGGTTGAGATATGGATGTGGTTGTGGATATACGTACAATAAGTGTACGAAAATTAGCAGTTGACATTTAGAGTGGAGATAGAAAGGAAGTTTTGGAAATTCGTACTAATGTATGCGAAAAATACTAAATCGCGGTTGGGATATAGTTTTGGATAAAATGAAGTAATTTTTGAAACTTATACATACTATAAGTATTAAATTTGGTACCAGATTGGTGTTGCATGAAGGGATATACATAGGTGGAATTGTTGTATGAGGGATTGTGTTGGTGTTTAGATACGGATTTTTTGAAATGCATACAAATTCTAAAATTAGGCTGAGGGCTGGATGATTTATTGAGAAATACGAAATATACTAAATGCTATTAAATTTGACGTTGGGTTGGAAGATGGAATTACATCATTAGTGCGTGAAAAGTACAAAATTGCAATAAATTTGGTATTGGGCTAAGGAATAGAAGTGAAAATCTGATATATTATTGATTTGTCAGGTTTATTGGTAGAGGTGGTCGTACAATAAGTGTACTAGAAGTATTAAATAATACTAAATATTGAAGCACTGGTATTGGGTGAATCGATACATGAAATTTGTAATGAGGATCACTGTTGAGATTGGATCAGAATATTTATTTAAATCCCCTTTAAATGTATGAAAGGTTTCTACATGTAATACCATTGACATTGGGTGAAGAAGTAGAGCTAAAACTGTAACGTTCGAGCTAGGGTCCTGGATTTTAAAAATTGTACTGAATAATATACTATTGTTTCTAGGCTAACACGAATTCGGTTTCTAAATAATGTACATTCAGACAAAAAAGGCCTAAAATAAAATGTCTCAAGAATTAACTGTTATATAGGGTAACATCCTCTGAATAATGGTATTCTACATTTTTATATCACAAATTCCAAAATTGGGTTGGAAAATGTGGATAAAATTTTCAAAATACCCATACCGTTCTAATAAAACATGGACTGAAATTTAAAATGTAGGCCGCTGTTGAAGTGTAGATGTCGAACAAAACGTGTACGAGCTGTACTTGAAGGAAATTAAATATCAATTCAAATAGGTATTAGTACATCAAAATTTTCAGTGTTCTCCATATTAAATATTGTTTATTTGTATGTTATTCCTTTTCCGCATACGAAGTAGCGGGTATTTTGCTAGTATATATATAATTCAGATTAAATTCGTTGTTTTTCAACGACAGATTCATCCCGCCATAACTCAGAAGTCTGACAAACGGCGAATCTTTCTTCTAGGATTCTTTATGTACTCAATGAGGGCATTATATGTAGACATTCAAATAACCGGATCTGTCCGCCAGGAACAGACATAGTTCATAGGTATCCGATTTTTCTACACAATCAATACCATATACGAAATTCAATGAAATACATAACCATAGAGTTTTCATCAGAAAGGATCGGGTAAAAGTGATAAAAGACAATGGAAACATGACAATATCGATTTCTTGTCGTAGTGGACAATTACAATTACAGTGCATACAATTTTCCTGGCAACATTTTTGTAGAATATTTTCATGCTAATTTTTTCGTGTGCTAACTTTTCAGTTCCAGAAAACATATGTCTGCCTACGTAGTGGGTTGTTTACACAATATATCTCAAATATTTCAATAAAATTATCCACTCCACACCAAAGTTCAAAATGTGAGCGCTGAATTTTAGTATAAATAGCATAGCATAGAATATGTGATCAAATTTTTAAGTCGATCGGAACAATATTGCATTGGTATAAGCGATGGATGGAACAATTTATTTTATTTTGTATGCAGCGAATAAACTGTGTTTTTCTCGAAATCGGCCACCAAAATATATGACAATTGGCTTATCGGTTTTCGAGGTAGAGTTGGTAGGCACCGTAAAATGCTTTAATAAAAACAGGGTTTTATAGACGGTCTTAAAACTTCGTAATATTTTCCGCTTTCAGATGAAGAAAAAATCACGCAAAAAGTTACGTAGTTTTCTCGGAAAAAAAATCATAAAAAATGGCTTTTATTGAGCTTTACAACTGGGGGCCTCCTTTTAAGGCTAAGCGCACTAAAATGTTTGGTTACAATCAGTTTGAATTGCTTATAATTTTTATTGCATGTAGTCCTTATGATTTGTATTGCCCCTTCATTTTCACATATTTTGAAATCTTACAGATTTTCTCACGCGGAAAAATTCCGTCCAGAATATACTCGTGCAAAAAAGGAAAACCCGCAAAAACTTTCGAGTGGTCGGCTTTGCTTTTGCAGATGCATTATTGATCATTAAGCTAGATTTCTAACGAGAAATTAATTAAAAATTAATACTTAAAAATTATCTTCGCCTAAAAAGGCAAAATTTTCAAAAAAAAACTTTCTAAATTTCCTATTTTCAATGCAAGATTCGGCAGAAACAATATTGATATGTTCGAATGTATTCGAACGAATGCCCTTTCTAATGAATATGTAAGGAAAAATTAACACGTTAGCCTATATAGGCCAAAATATAGGAAAAAGTTAAAAATGTGTGCACATTTTATTCATTTTTAGTGGTATAGGAATTCACTCTCGGAGTCGACCCGGAGTCGGAGTCGGAGTCGTGAAAAAAAACTCGTCTGGGGTCGGAGTCGAGCCAAAAATACCTCGACACCGAA
Organism: Musca autumnalis; assembly: GCF_047663935.1. Classification (NCBI taxonomy): domain Eukaryota; kingdom Metazoa; phylum Arthropoda; class Insecta; order Diptera; family Muscidae; genus Musca; species Musca autumnalis. Next base: position 32,735,079 of record NW_027411866.1, on the reverse strand, counting down.
ACCCTGGTATAAACTTTCCGACAATAACTTTGAAATATTTGGGGTGTACAACTTCTCGATTGTTGGCGTTCTGATCAAAAATGTGACTTCGATGAAAGCGCAAAAGTTTTGAATTTTTGTACAGACTATACCTGAAAGAATCGACTGATATCGTCCATTTTGGAAGTGGGCCTAATTTTAATTTGGTCGGCGTAAGATTTACAGTTTTTGGACCAATACTGATATAACCATTCACTCACCCACAAAAAATACAATATCGCTGTATACAAGCCCTCAAGTGAATCGATCCATATTCGAAAGTACTCTAGGTCTCAAAAAAAATCGAATTGGACTTTGCTCGCAATTTTAGGGAAACATTTTGAAGTCTGGCTGGGGAGGTGTCCAAAGGAAGTTTGAACAAAATATTGCGAGATCCAAATTGTGGACAAAATCTTTTAATCTGTTCGAGAGTTATAATGCGCTCGAGCCGTACAATATCACGGTGCTCTTGAACCAACCTTAAACCGGGAAGTTCTTGCGGATTCTGAAACAGCAATATTCATAGACGAGAAAAATCCAAAAACAAAAAAAAAATCGCTGGAGGGATTTTTAAATAAATCGCGGTCAAAGTTCACATTTTTAGGTTTTCGCGACTTTGCTTGGAAACTGCAAGTCCTATCGAAATGGGGCTAAGGAAATTGGCTCCTCGGTTGTACCATTTTTGAGATATATAAGCTTAAGTTGGGAAATTGCTGTCATGACATTGTTTTATAAGGAGACGATACAGTCAGTGAATTGTCCCAATTTGAATTTCTATATCTCAAAAACAGTAAAACGTTGGAAAATATCATAAAAGAACAAGAATTTTCACTGCTACAACATTTTCTTTATTTCCATTTGGATAGGGCTTGTGGTTTTCCAGCAAAATGGTCAAAACCTGAAAAACCCTAAAAATGTGTTTTTTTTTATTTTTTTCATCTATAAACCCAGGTGTAAGCTTCATTCTTTTAAAGTTGATTCAAGAGCACCGTTATATACAATACAACTAACAGCAGATTTTAATACAATACCAAATAACCAAAGTTTGAGCATTAATTTCGTTTACGGTTGCTTTCAGCTACGAATTTGTTACTGATAGAAAAAAATTCAGATGGGCATGCTATTTATAGCAGATATCATCACTTCATGATGCACAACAATAAATTTGTCTCTATTATTTTCTCCCGGGCCCCCCGGGTTTTGGTTTTTGATGAACGGATAGAGCTGCAAAACTGAATTTTGAAGTTGAAGTTACTGTTGGAGTTCTGGATTGAGGTTGTTTTGGAAATTCGTACGTATGGGTACAAAGAGTACTTTATGGTACTAAATTTGGTACAATTAGGATTTGAGTGGATGGAGTGTAGGATTGAGATATGGAGTCACTGTTGGTGTGTGAGGTTGATAAATGTATGGTAGGGGATCCGATAGAGTTGGCAATGAAAATCACGATTGGTAAATAGGGTTGATATAAGGAGAACATTTTATATACTTTAAAAAAGTTATAACTTTGTTACCATTTGCAAATTCTGAAATTTGGTATAAAGGATGGACTGAACGATGGAGGTGGTATTGGAAATACCTCCTAAAGGGTACAAGAAGTACTAAATATGGTCTTGCGTGTAGAATTCAAGCCGAAATTTTATAATTTGGAATAATATCTTTAGTTTACTCAAAATTATCATGTGTTTTAGAAGAAAGAGAGAGATTTTTGTACCAAAAGAGGTTTCAGACAAGGAGACAGCCTTTCGTGTTACCTATTCAACATTTTGCTGGAAAAGGTAATACGAGATGCAAATGTCAAAAGAAATGGCACAATTTACACCAATAGCCACATGTTACTTGCCTATGCTGATGACATAGACATCATGGGACGATCAGTAAAGGAAGTAACTGATACCTTTAGGAAGGTCGAAGCAGAATCTGCGAAAGTGGGTCTGGCGGTAAACGGCGAAAAGACCAAATTGATGGTGTCGACGCGCAAAGCGTCCATAGAGCTCGGACCAACCGTAGAAGTTGGTACCTACAATTTTGAGGTAGTTAAAGACTTCGTCTACCTGGGCACTGCCATAAACACAACAAACAACATCAGTTGTGAAATAAGAAGAAGAATTGTATTGGCCAACAGATGCCACTATGGATTAAGTAAGCAATTTAAAAACAAAGCCACATCTCGTCAAACAAAAATAACACTATACAAAACGCTGATACTACCCGTGCTAATGTATGGCTCCGAAGCATGGGTACTTGCGCAAGCAGATAAGGCAGTGCTTGGTGTGTTTGAGAGGAAAATTCTTCGAAAGATCTACGGGCCGATTTGTGTTGACGGTGAATATCGACGTCGTATGAACCACGAGCTATATAAGCTATACAAAGACATGCATATAGTTAAACGTATCGAGATGCAACGATTGCGTTGGCTAGGCCATATCATGAGAATGAGCGATGATGAACCCGCTAAAAAGGCGTATGAATACATGCCACATGGCGGTGCACGCAGAATCGGCAGGCCTAAGCTTCGATGGAGCACACAAGTGGATGAAGAAATGGAAAGGCGCGGTATTCCAAAAAGTCAAGCGAAAAACAGAGAGGAATGGAGATCTTTTCTTAGTTCGGTCTATGGAACAAATGTTCTGTAATGGGCCAACTAAGTAAGTAAGTTTTAGAAGAAATCCAGCGCTATGAAATTTGTTGTGAGAGTCCATCACAATGGTTATGAAAATTCCCACTTAAAATGTATGGCATGTTTTTACAAGTAGTGCCATAGGCAGTGCGCGAACAAATGAGGATAAAACTGTAAAATATGAGACAAGGTTCTGGATTTTACAAATTGTATTGAATATTGTACCATTGTTTTTTTTATACGCGAAGATGGTTTTTATTTTTCAACAAAATTGTTTTTTTAATCTGACGTCATAAATTGAAATACCTCGCTGTTGATTTTTAGGGGCGACATACGGCCGACCCTTTGGAAAATGTAACTAAGTGTTACGAATAATACTTAAATGAAATTACATACCAAAATAGTAGTAGTAGTAGTTTAGATAGAAAAACTTTTGGGTCAATTTTAAGATAAACGATATGGGTATTCTTTAAATAGAATATTTTTGAAGGTTTTCACTGATACAAACTCTTTTGCATATACCATGAAGGCGAAATACCTGTCGAGGGTCTTATATATGTATATAGATAGACTACATTTTGGGATTCTTTTCTAAATATAATACTTTTTAGGGTCGCCTTTAGGTAAAAACCTATTGTAGTCTTCCTTACCTATGGAAGACTACAATAGTTCATCGCTTTTTTTAGCATCAAGTCTACAAGATATTTTAGGGGTATTTCACATACACGCAGAGAAAAAAATATGTTTGATCCAACAATATTCCAAGAGCAAAATATGTATTGTTAACATATTGTTGGATTCCTCATGTAGTATTGTAAATCCAAAAATAGTTTGTGTCAACTGAACAATATTTCTCTCTTTTCTTCGAAAATTTGTTTCTCTTCTCTCGCTATTCGATGCCGTGTTGAAAAAAACAATTTTGGTGAGTTGTGGTGTGTTTGTATGACATGCTGCCTTTACCTTTGTTTTTGTGTGTATGTACTTGTGAGACTCTTGTTTTTATTTGTTTCTGTTTTGTTTCATTCTTCTTTCCTTTTCATGTTTGTTATGGTGTTTAATTATTCCTTATGTTGTGGTGGCTGCTTGTGGCTTTTTGTTTGTCTTTGTTGTCAAATAAAGTAGCAAACCATGTATTGCGTTCATCAATGCTCGTAATATTATACGCGATATTTACATCAAAGTTGTGTGGAAAGTGTATATGAGAAGTATATACACTCGAATCAAAAAATTTAGTATCTGGTTTTCAGGGCTGACAATATGTTTTTTAAAAAATTTAGATTATGATTGTTCCTACAATCGGTATTGTTAACGATTTTTACAATATTGCGGAAATTCGAAAGTTGTTTTTGTTTTCTATGTTCGGAACAAAAGATGGTATTTTTGGATTTGGATTACAATATTTGTACAAAACAAACACATTTTTGGAACCAAAATAAATATTTTTGTTCCAACAAAACCGAAAAATATTTTTTCTCTGCGTGTATAGAGAGAACTTGCAAAATCTTCTTAATATAGAATAGATTCAGGCGTCTTCTGTAGATTGAATCTGTTCCGTGGGCGTTCTATACATAGAAGCCCTTCTGAGAGCCTTCTAGATGAAGAAGACATTTGGGATTCGCGAAAGAAAGAATATCTTTCGGAAATGTTCTATGAGCAGAAGACCCTTCTGGTTATTCTATAATACCAGTTCTTATGGGATTATATAGAATACATCTTGGATGACTGTTTTAGATAGAAGACCTTTCGGGATCTGTTATAGACAGAACATCGTTAAGATGTCTTTTGAGGTTTCTAATAGATTTTTATACATCTCGTTGTCGACTTTTAATGCAGAACTTATTTTGGGAGTTTTTATGGGTAGAAACCCTTTTAGGGTCTTCTATAGCAAGAAGAATTTTCCACTATGTGGAAAGGGTATTATAAGTTTATTTTGGTAAAAATTCATGTAACACCGCGAAATATTGGTCGGAGACCCCCAATGTGGTATACCAATCTTCATATCTCGGCGAGATAAAGCGATTTTGACTTGTGTGTCCGTCCGTGTGTTCGTCGGTCCATTATAAATTGTAATCAAACTCCAGGACGCAATTATGGACCAATCGTTACGAAATTTGGTATGAAGGTCGATTTCACATCAGAATAGATCGCTATTTTAATTGGCGATGATCGTGAAATATTTAGCGGGTGAAATGGACCAAAATATAATTTTTATCCGATTTTGTAGCTGCTCTGTAGGTCGCAGTAATAGTCCGATAGCCTCGAAATTTTAAAAAAGGTAAGAGTATATGACAAATAAGAAGCTTGCAATTTGAGATGGCGATCAGATAATACACTATGCAACACTGAAAATGCAAACAACTTCTAGTATGCATTTTTTGAAAGTACATATTTTGACTACAAAAAACCCTAGTAGGGTTTTGTCCTGTCAGATTCTAGTAGGGTTTTGTCCTGTCAGATCCAGTTCGGATTTTATGGTAATTACACCACATACTCCCCAAAAACTATAGACGAATCAGCCTATCTTTCATTCTATTGAAAACCTTAGAAAGGCTGCTGGAGCTCGGAATCAACGTTAGGCTTTCAAGTACTGTTATAAGTCCTGCCGAACACGCCTATATCAAAGGCAAATCGGTAGACCCCCATTGAGTGCATTCGTGGGTTTTATCCAGATGAATATGTAAGGCTCAAACTATACGTTAGCAGCCTTTCTTGACATAGTAGGCGCCTTTAATAACGTTATGCTTGAATCCATCAATGATGCACCCTCTAAGTTATGTAGGTATTTCCTCAACACTGATCAATGGATTGAGGGATTGCTCAGCAGCCGGGTAATCAACTCAAATACCGGTGAGAATTCTATTCGGTAGTCTATCACACCCGGGGCACACCATAAGGTGGCATTCTATCGCCACTGCTGTAGTGTATCGTGATACACGAAATACCTAAGGAATTTGATGAACTACGAATAAACACAAGAGCTTATTCTGACCTCTCGTCCATAATGATCAGAAGGAGGTTCTCACAAACAGTACCGGAACTCATACAAGTCAAACTATTGAGATGGGAACACAACAATGGTCTTGGAATAGATGACAGAACTGACAGAAATGTCAACCACCAACGCTTGTCGGAGTCAACCTAGAGCTCTCTTTAGAAGCCAAGTACCTCGGCATCGTCCTGGACCACCAATTAACGTGGAAACTAAATGTCGAAGATCGTGCCACATAGGCTGCCTCTATCAAACCTGCTGAGGTTTTGTATTGCAAGAACACCTTGGGAACGCTAATATCAATCGTTATCTTGTTTTGTGGACCAGGTAATTGCAACATCGACGGAAAGAAATAGCGCGTTGCCGATCAGAGTCAACCGACAACTCCATTCATGCGGCAGTTGGAGCAAAGATATCGGGACACGACGAATGTAGATGCAAAGGCCAAACCTCAAACAAACATTGTCTGCTTTGTTCGCAAGGAGACTCGGGCATTAGTAAATAATTCGACAAGCTGATTTAGTTTTGGCCTTAAGGTCAAGGCAATCTCGCCCATCCTCCCCAATAGAAGAACTACATCTCTGTTTTTCATGAAAAAGTCCGACCTGAAGTTAAGGTTGGGAATATTCACGGCTCAATGCAGGTTATGCGAAATTGAAGATGAAACAGAGACAATAGAGCACTTAGACTGCGAATCAATCTCTGACAACCTTTCGTCAAACCGAAACAAGGAGTCTGCTTCTTCTTTCTAAGGGTTAAAAGTGGCTTCGGCGAGAACACAATACTGTACAATAAAAATGGCAAACTCTCTTTCGTCTATAGACAGAAGACCTATTTTGAGTGCAATCTACAGATATAAGACCGTTTTGGAGATCATCTTTTCCCTTGTTCCCTTAAAGCTTGAACACCTTTTGCAACGTTTGGGCTCCTACAAGTTGTCTATATAGGTTATGGAGGTTCCAATGCAAGTCGCTTATAGAAGATTAAAGAAGCCCCTTGAAGTCATCTATAGAAGGCTATATCAAGTCTTCTATAGAAGGCTCTTCAAGTCGCCTATAGAAGAATCATTCAAGTCGCCTATAGAAGGCTCCTTCAAGGCGCCTATAGAAGGCTCCTTCAAGGCGCCTAAAGAAGGCTCCTTAAAGTCGCCTAAAGAAGGCTCCCTAAAGTCGCCTAAAGAAGGCTCCTTCAAGTCGCCTATAGAAGGCTCCTCGAAGTAGCCTATAGAAGGCTCCTTCAAGTCGCCTATAGAAGGCTCCTTCAAGTCGCCTATAGAAGGCTCCTTCAAGTCGCCTATAGAAGGCTCCTTCAAGTCGCCTATAGAAGGCTTCTTAAAATCGCCTATAGAAGGCTCCTTCAAGTCGTCTATAGAAGGCTCCTTCAAGCCGCCTTTAGAAGCCTCCTTCAAGTCGCCTATAGAAGGCTCATTCAAGCCGCCTATAAAAGGCTCCTAGAAGACGCCTATAGAAGGCTCCTTCAAGTCGCCTATGGAAGGCTTCTTCAAGCCGCCTATAAAAGGCTCCTTCAAGTCGCCTATAGAAGGCTCCTAGAAGTCGCCTAAAGAAGGCTCCTTCAAATCGCCTATAGAAGGTTCCTTCAAGTCGCCTATAGAAGCCTCCTTCAAGTCGACCATAGAAGGCTAATTCAAGTCGCCTATAGAAGGCTCCTTCAAGTCGCCTATGGAAGGCTCCTTCAAGTCGCCTATGGAAGGCTCCTTCAAGTCGCCTATAGAAGGCTCCTTCAAGCCGCCTACAGAAGGCTCCTTCAAGCCGCCTATAAAAGGCTCCTTCAAGTCCCCTATGGAAGGCTCCTTCAAGTCGCCTAAAGAAGGCTCTTTCAACTCGCCTAAAGAAAGTTAAAGGAGCCTTCGCCTATAGAAGGTTCCTTCAACTCGCCTTTAGAAGGTTCCTTCAAGTCGCCTTTAGAAGGTTAATTCAAGTCGCCTGTAGAAGGCTTCTTCAAATAGCCTATAGAAGGGTCCTTCAAGTCGCCTATAGAAGGCTCCTTCAAGTCGCCTATAGAAGGCTCCTTCAAGTTGCCTATAGAAGGCTCTTTCAAGTCCCCTATGGAAGGCTCCTTCAAGTCGCCTATAGAATGATCCTTCAAGTCGCCTATAGAAGGCTCCTTCAAGTCGCCTAAAGAAGGCTCCTTCAAGTCGCCTACAGAAGGCCCCTTCAAATCGCCTATAGAAAGCTCCTTCAAGTCGCCTATAGAAGGCTTCTTCAAATCGCCTATAGAAGGCTCCTTCAAGTCGTCTATAGAAGGCTCCTTCAAGTCCCCTATGGAAGGCTCCTTCAAGTCACCTATGAAAGACTCCTTCAAGTCGCCTATAGAAGGCTCCTTCAAGTGCCCTATGGAAGGCTCCTTCAAGTCTCCTATAGAAGGCTCCTTCAAGTCCCCTATGGAAGGCTCCTTCAAGTCCCCTATGAAAGGCTCCTCCAAGTCGCCTATAGAAGGCTCCTTCAAGACGCCTAAAGAAGGCTCCTTCAAATCACCTATAGAAGGTTCCTTCAAGTTTTCTAAAGAAGGCTCCTTCAAATCACCTATAGAAGGTTCCTTCAAGTCGCCTTTAGAAGGTTCCTTCAAGTCGTCTTTAGAAGGCTCCTTCAAGTCCCCTATGGAAGGCTCCTTCAAGTTGCCTATAGAAGGCTCCTAGCAGTCGCCTATAGAAGGCTCCTGCAAGTCGCCTGTAGAAGGCTACTGCAAGTCGCCTATAGAAGGCTCCTTGAGATCGTCCATAAAAGTATCCCTCAAGTCGCCTATAGAACGCTCCTTCAAGTCGCCTATAGAAGGCTTCTTCAAGTCGCCTACAGATGGCTCCTTCAAATCGCCTATAGAAGGTTCCTCGAAATCGCCCATAGAAGTATCCCTCAAGTCGCCTATAAAAGGCTTCTTCAAGTCGCCTATACAAGGCTCCTTCAACTCACCTATAGAAGGCTCATTCAAGTTAACTCTATAGTTCCCCCAATAGGCTACTTGATGTGTCCCCTGTAGGCAACTTCACGTCCAGTCCCTAAGCGGCTACTTTAAATCGGCTATAATAACTCTTTGAAATCAATTATATCGGCTACTACATATCACCTACAATTTTCGTTTTTTGTCCATAAACCTTTCATTCTTGCCGTTCAAGAAGACAACTTTCACAACATTTTTCTCTACTGCGTTCTGTATTCGTCCTTGGCCATGCCCTTAGCACATGTGCCCAAGCATAGACCACGTTTTGTTTAACTTTAATTAATGTCTTTAAAATATGCAATTCATTTCCTCCTTCAAGTGCCCTATGGAAGGCTTCTTCAAGTCGCCTATAGAAGGCTCCTTCAAGTCCCCTATGGAAGGCTCCTTCAAGTCCCCTATGAAAGGCTCCTCCAAGTCGCCTATAGAAGGCTCCTTCAAGTGCCCTATGGAAGGCTCCTTCAAGTCGCCTATAGAAGGCTCCTTCAAGTCGCCTATAGAAGGCTCCTTCAAGTCGCCTACAGAAGGCTCCTTCAAGTCGCCTATAGAAGGCTCCTTCAAGTCGCCTATAGAAGGCTCCTTCAAGTCGCCTATAGAAGGCTCCTTCAAGTCGCCTATAGAAGGCTCCTTGAGATCGTCCATAAAAGTATCCCTCAAGTAGCCTATAGAACGCTCCTTCAAGTCGCCTATAGAAGGCTTCTTCATGTCGCCTACAGATGGCTCCTTCAAATCGCCTATAGAAGGTTCCTCGAAATCGCCCATAGAAGTATCCCTCAAGTCGCCTATAAAAGGCTTCTTCAAGTCGCCTATACAAGGCTCCTTCAACTCACCTATAGAAGGCTCATTCAAGTTAAGTCTATAGTTCCCTCAATAGGCTACTTGATGTGTCCCCTGTAGGCAACTTCACGTCCAGTCCCTTAGCGGCTACTTTAAATCGGCCTTAATAACTCTTTGATATCAATTATATACGCTACTACATATCACCTACAATTTTCGTTTTTTGTCCATAAACCTTTCATTCTTGCCGTTCAAGAAGACAACTTTCACAACATTTTTCTCTACTGCGTTCTGTATTCGTCCTTGGCCATGCCCTTAGCACATGTGCCCAAGCATAGACCACGTTTTATTTAACTTTAATTAATGTCCTTAAAATATGCAATTCATTTCCCTTTCACAATCCAAAAGCGTACATTTGAATGGAGGAAGTCATGAGGGTTGCGAACATATTGTTAACCTTGTTATGTCCTTCCATTTGGCTACTTGTGCAAATGATATCAGCAGACAGCATTTAGGTCGGTATGTCTCTCTTCCCATTCACAAACACACACAATCAAAAGTATGCAATAGATATGTTTATGAGTAACATTATTCACGCCCAAGAGTATGCTTCTTTAAATGATGCTATTATCGTTTTTCCTGTTTCTAAATGACATTTGTTTGGAGATTAAAGTACCTTAGTTAAAACAAAACGTGATTTTGTGAATTTTTGGAATTTGGGATTGTAAAGACAAAAAATTTTGAATTTGTTTTCCTGGTAAATGATATGCAACGGTTGAATAATTTTAATTATATCTCATGACTGTGTAAAATTTATTTTCCATACAACAACGCCCTTTGTCCAAATTAATTTGGACATTTTCGTCTGGCACACTAAAATTGATTCTATGGGAAATTGGTGTCAAAAAGGATAATGAAGGATTATGAAGGAGTCGCAGACATTATTGCCAAAAAATCTTAATAGCGATATTAATATATTCGATTTTTTGCTTTGATAGAAAATCTGTACATACATGTTCCCGCCAAAATCGAAACTAACATTTCAGAAAATATAAAATATGTTTTTATACCCTACACCACTATGTGGAAAGGGTATTATAAGTTTGTTTTGGGAAAAATTCATGTAACACCGCGAAATATTCGTCGGAGACCCCCAATGTGGTATACCAATCTTCATATCTCGACGAGATAAAACGATTTTGAGATGTGTGTCCGTCCGTCCGTCCGTCCGTGTGTCCGTCTGTCCATTATAAATTGTAATCAAACTCCAGGCCGCAATTATGGACCGATCGTCACGAAATTTGGTATGGAGGTCGGTTTTACATCAGAATAGATCGCTATTTTAATTGGTGATGATCGTGAAATATTTAGCGGGTGAAATGGACCAAAAACAAATTTTTTATCCAATTTTGTAGCGGCTCTATAGGTCGCAATAATAGTCCGATCAACGCGAAATTTTAAATAAGGTAGGAGTATATGACAAAGAAGATGCCTGCAATTTGAGATGGCGATCAGATAATATTTAGAGGGATAAATGGACCACAACTTTTGTGTGAAAATTGTGAAAAATTTTAATATACAGCTTATATCTTTGTTCCTGAAAGACGCAATCCTCCCTCGTGAGTTATATTTGTAAGCCGATCTCTTGATCTTTCTATTGATGGCAATTATGTTGACGTACATGAACAGATAACAGAGTTACAGCCTAATATATCCAGTTTTTTTGTTTGTAGTGTAATCATAAACACGCTAGAGGTCTCAATTGTAGCTCAATAGTCACGAAATTTTGCACGAGGTAAGAGTTTATGTAAATGAAAATGCCTATAATTTTGCATGATGATCTGATATTATTTAGCGGGTGACATAGACCATTACTTTCGTATGAAAAATATACAAATTTTATTTTTGGTCCATATTTTAATTCCTGGAGGGTATAACCGGCAAAAAAGCCTACATATGGAAGAATTACTACTGACCTTTCCGTTGATCCAAATTGCAATAATGTATCTGCTAGGTAACGGGCCTACTGCCTAATATATAATAGGTTTTGTGTAGAGAACCAAAATTTCCTCCCATGCTACAAATTATCTCTATCATGACAGAGGAATTTTCAGTTCAGTTGTCCAACTGGATGTTTTACGACCAAAGATGGGTCTCATCGAAATAATGGTTTTAGACCCTAAGTATTTTTGGGCGAAATTTGTTTCAGACAACTTGGAGTCGATTTAGCCCTGTCCGTTCATCTGTCACTCTTACTGTCTAGATGGCTGGTGCGCTCGATAACTCTCGAACGGATCTACCGATTCGAACCAAATTTTATACTTCGTAATATATTGCGCAAACTTAGTCTAAGTCCATTATATAAGCTATATAGGTCCACACCTCCCCCACAAAAGTTCAAAAATTCTTCAAAAAATTGTTTGAACGATGACTGGCGAAGTGAGCAAACGATTGATAGATCGGGTAATACTATATCGGTCCACACCTTCGGGTACTTCCCACACAAAATTCGGAAAAGTGAAATTTAAGAGTCCTCTAGAATCGTCTTGAATTTTTTAAGCAGATTGTCCTTGCGGTCCCCTTTACGATGGTACAATTGCATTAGCAAGTCAATACTTTCTGAGATTATGGCCAAAAAGCTCCAAAAACCCCTGAAATACAAAAAAGAAGCCTAAAAAATGACAAATCCGCAAGATAACTTTCAAGGGGATTTCCAAACTTTGCACTCCGTATTATTTCATCCAGTCATGTATCAGGTTGGAATATGGACTATACCGGTCCCGTCCTTCGAGTACCTCCCACACAAAAATTGGAAAAAGTGCAGTTTGAGGACTCGTATCGGATCTATTTGATTTTTGAACGAGGTTTTTTTCACGGTCCCTATTGAAACGGTACAATTTTTCCGGGGTAAGTCCATACTTCCTAAGACATTTGTAAAATGGAGGGACAAGGGAGGCTTCTCTTATGTCAATGGATTCATAATAAGTTATTGATATGTGACCTAGTTTTTATCGCCGATTCCGGACGGCGTGTCCTAAGTTGCCACTTATAGAGACGTTTTTCATGGCTGAAATACTCAGGAAATATCGCCAAATTACTAAGGGGTATTTTGCCACCGTTTAAAATTTGATGTGGCCAGGCCTGGGAATCGAACCCGCACTTTCAGCGTCCACATAGCCAATTCCTAGAGGTTGTGGTGTAGGGTATCACATGGTCGGCCCGTCCGACTATAGCCTTTGCTTACTTGTTTTTTAAATATTTTAGGATATATGAATCCAATGCTGCTTAAAGGCTAATTTTAGCTTGAATGTGAGTGTACGCCTACCAGGGACTCCTTTCAGTACTTTTTTTAACAACTTTACTCATTGCTTATTTTGCACGTTTTTACAAAAAGAAAAGAAGTGTTAACAACTTTTCAATCTACAATTTACTGCATTCCTACACAAGGTGTGTACCTATCCTCGCCCTATTTTTTGAACCTAACCTAATATTTTTTATTCGTTTAAATATATATATCCTCACATTTCTATTCTTGAAGGATGTTTGTTGCCTTCGCAATCTAAACATTAACTTATAAATTTTAAAAATTTATATAGTATGCCTTAAGGTATGCAACAAACAAATGTCGATTATTTTCTTATCGCATACAATGTATCTGGTATAAAAGAAATATTACCTAAATTCCCCACAGCATGTGCAACAATTATTTATTATCTCTAAATCCTAATGGTATGCTGCTCAAAAGTTATGCATTTTCAATATTTCATTCAATGCATTTGTACAATATTTTTCTTGGAAATATTTGAAATGAAAAATCATTAAATATGTATTAGTGCAAATGGATATTTCTGCTCATTCTACTTAAAATGAATGGGCAGTTCAAATTTTGTGTACTTATCTAGTAGTTTGCCTTTAAGATTGCTATGTTTCTTTGTATTTATTTTAAGTATAAAATATTCATTATACGATAAAAACAAATATTTATGTTTGGGAATTTGCAATAATTGACATTTTATTTAAATGGAAATCTATATAAAATATGTATACAAGTATGGGAATTTCTTAAAATAATTATGGATATGTATCTATATATATAAAAGAGCTTAGTGAGTGAGTGACATGTATATCATCGCCCAGACGAACCCGCTGAAGCTAGAAAGTTGAAATTTTGACTGTGGATGGCTGTTGGTGTGCAGGGGAGCGATAAAAATGGATTTTTGGAAATTCGAACTAGAAGAGTACGAAAAGTACCAAAAGGTAGGGTACCATACCCTAGGTATTAGGCAAACGGGAAGAGCAAGAATTCTGAAATTTGAAATGAGGGTCACTGATAGAGAATGCTTAACGAGTTTGGTTAAGTCTTTTGATACATCCTTTTCAATATTTCCATCATTTGATAAGATCGATCCAAGGTAACAGAAAGATTGGACGTATGTTATTTCCTGCCCTTTTATTTTTATTCTGCTCTATGATGTTTTTTTATGCACATCGCATTTGTTTTTCGTATATTTATTTTATAGGCCCATTTATTTCTAGGCCCATTGACTCTGCTATAATAATATTATTATTTTGATTATTTTAAATGAATTTGAACATAAACTAAGTTTCGACAATATTTAGAGTTCCAAAGTTTGGACCAAATCGGTTGCTACGTACATATATCGCGCCTACCATTTTAGCGAATATTTTCGAATTTTTGAATATCATTTAAGAAGAAATATTACAATATCCAAAGTGTGAACAAACGCAGTATTCGGTTCGAGCTCTACAGGCACCAACGTTTCACAGGGGTTTTTTTACACCTTTCGAACTCTTTTCTCAAGAAGTATGGATTTGCCCCTGAACAAATTTTTACTGTCCCAATTGAGGTAGCGAATGCAAGTTGCTTCTACAAAAATCAAAGTGATTCGAGAGCAGGTCTTAAAGTGAATTTATCCGAAATTTGTGTAGGAGGTGGTACCCGAAAGAGTAGACAAATATAGCCCATATTCGAACCTCATCTATATCTGGTAGATATATTAGGATGTGTAAAGTATGGACTAAATCGGTCACTCCCTTCAAGAGTTATCATGCGCACAATTTTTCCGAACATTTTTGAACTTTTGTGGGGGAGGAACCTGAAGGAGTAGACCTATATGGCTTATCTTCGAATTTAAACTAAGTTTGCACAAAAGATTACGAAGGCCAAATTTTGGATCGAATCGGTTAATCCATTCGAGAGTTATTTTGCGCCCCAACCACTACACACAGTGTCATAGGAGGTTTTTTTTGCAACTTTCAGGCTATTTTCTCAGGAAGTATGGACTTGCACCTGATGAAATTTGTACCGTCGTATGGGGGAGGGGGGGGGCAGTGATTGTATTGTTGCAACAAAAACAAAGCGATTCGAGAACAGATCCTAAACTGAACTTTTTCGAAATTTTGTGTGGGAGGTAACTGGAATGTTCGCACTCTTTATAGAGAAGGTGCAGTCTTCGCATTGCCAGACGTACTTGAAAAGTACAAGGCCGATATTACTGCCATACAGGAAATACGATGGATTGGGAAAGGCGTCACAACAACACCTAAAGGTGACGCTCTGTATTATAGCTGCCATGACGTAAAGCATGAGTTTGGTTGCGGATTCGTAGTTAGTCGGAGACTAAAACATCTGGTATCCAGCTTCACCCCAGTGAATGAAAGACTTGCTGCAATTCGAATAAAGGCTAATAAACGTTGCAAATAAAGCACGAACAGACTCAACGCGGAAGTTGGACATCGATAGGCTGCAAACACAACAGATAGCCACAGCATATTCCACTCAACTAGCCCAATTGCTTAACGCGAGCACTCCTTGTCCCGATAACATAACAACACAATTGCAACATATTGCCCACTCTATGCAAACAGCCGCAAAATCCATACTTGGATTCCAGAGACCTCCACAAAGGAATTCATGGTATGACCAGGAGTGTCGTGCTGCTACCGAAGAGAAAAATGCGGCATATAGAGCTACTTTGCAATCAGTAGCAACGGGTAGAGCGCGAGAGAGATATCGGGAGAAAAGGAGAGAAGAGAAACGTCTTTTCCGCAAGAAAAAGAGAGAAATGGAAAAGCGGGAGTGTGAAAAAATCGAGATGTACAGGAGCCAGAATGAAGTCCGAAAATTCTATTAAAGAGTGAAACATCAAACAGATGGCTTTGGTATAGGCACATCCTCCTGTAGAGACCAGCAAGGTAATCTGGTAACCCCATCATATGACCACTTGTTGGATAGGTAGTTTCATAAGCTTTCCAACGATACCCATTTTGTAGAACCGGGTCTATCGGGTACCGGGTACCCGGACTTTCGGGTCGAATAACCGGGTAACCGGGTCCGTCCCCCAAGAAAATTTTACATTCCCGTAATCAGCGTAAAAATATCTACCTATGGAAAAAATTTCGAAAAAATCGGAGAGTTTTTACTAAACTAGATTTAAGCCGCACCATCTGGCAGGAAGAACGCGTACCCGACGATTGGAACCTGAGCATCCGATGTCCCGTCCACAAGAAAGGAGATAAGACTGTATGCTCAAACTATAGGGGCATAAGTCTTCTCCCTATTGCCTATAAGATAGTGTCAGGGATATTGTGCGAACGACTAAAGCCAATGGTCAACGAAATAATTGGACCCTACCAATGTGGCTTTAGACCTGGAAAGTCCACCATTGACCAGATATTTACCCTGCGGCAAATCCTAGAGAAGACCCAAGAGATGCAGATCGACATATTTCACCTGTTTGTCGATTATAACGCAGCATTCGACAGTCCCCTCCGATCAAAGGTATTCCACGTAAATGTCTGAATTTGGTATCCCCGCAAAGCTCATCCGGCTTTGTAAGATGACTTTAACTGATACTAGGTCCTCAGTTAAAATTGGAAAGAACCTCTCAGAAGAATTTTGTACCAAAAGAGGTTTCAGACAAGGAGACAGCCTTTCGTGTGACCTATTCAACATTTTGCTGGAAAAGGTAATACGAGATGCAAATGTCAAAAGAAATGGCACAATTTACACCAATAGCCACATGTTACTTGCCTATGCTGATGACATAGAGACATCATGGGACGATCAGTAAAGGAAGTAACTGATACCTTTAGGAAGGTCGAAGCAGGATCTGCGAAAGTGGGTCTGGCGGTAAACGGCGAAAAGATCAAATTGATGGTGTCGACGCGCAAAGCGTCCATAGAGCTCGGACCAACTGTGGAAGTTGGTACCTACAATTTTGAGGTAGTTAAAGACTTCGTCTACCTCGGCACTGCCATAAACACAACAAACAACATCGATTGTGAAATAAGAAGAAAAATTGTATTGGCCAACAGACAAAACAAAGCCACATCTCGTCAAACAAAAATAACACTATACAAAACGCTGATACTACCCGTGCTAATGTATGGCTCCGAAGCATGGGTACTTGCGCAAGCAGATAAGGCAGTGCTTGGTGTGTTTGAGAGGAAAATTCTTCGAAAGATCTACGGGCCGATTTGCGTTGACGGTGAATATCGACGTCGTATGAACCACGAGCTATATACGCTATACAAATACATGAATATAGTTAAACGTATCGAGATGCAACGATTGCGTTGGCTAGGCCATATCATGAGAATGAGCGATGATGAACCCGCTAAAAAGGCGTATGAATACATGCCCAATGGCGGAGCACGCAGAATCGGTAGGCCTAAGCTTCGATGAATCAAACAAGTGGATGAAGAAATGGAAAGGCGCGGTATTCCAAAAAGTCAAGCGAAAAACTGAGAGGAATAGAGATCTTTTCTTAGTTCGGTCTATGGAACAAATGTTCTGTAATGGGCCAACTAAGTAAGTAACTAAGGTACCCGAAGGAGTGAACTGACTGAGTCTATGTTGGAACTCCCTCTATGTCTGGTAGAAATTTCACGATATGCAAAGTATGGACTAAATAGTTTACTCCCTTCAAGAGTTATCGGAACATTTTCGAACTTTTGTGGGGGAAGTACGGGAAGGAGTGGACCGATATAACCATCTTCGAACTTAAACTAAGTTTGGAGAAAATATAACGAAAGCCAAATTTTGGACCGAATCGGTCAGACAGACGGACGGACATGAATAAATCAACTCCAAATTGGCCGCTGTATGTTGATTTCAACAAACGGAAGGATGGAAAGAGGAACATGGTTATATCGACTTAGAATTGTATGCTGATCAAGAATATATTCTTTATAGGGTCTCCGACGAACATTTCGATGTATTACAAACGGAATGACGATGTTAATTATACCCTCCATATTATGGTGGAGGATAACAATGATCCTAATACCAAATTTAGTTCCACTTAATACTTTTCGTACTCTTATGGTACACACCAACTATGGTTCTGATACCATATTTCCAAATACCAGCTTTATTCGTACACCCGATATGAAATTATTTACTTTTTGTACACATAAATACTAATTTACGAAACTTCCCAAATGTAATACAGTTTATACACTTAATTTCTGAAAACCCTTTGGTGCATCTATCCTACACTCCATCATTGATCCTCCGTCAAAATGTCTGAATTCTAGTTCTAGCGATTCGCCCAATACAAGATCCTAGCTTCAGCCGTTTATTATATTTTAGTATTTTTCGTACACTTCTAATACAACCAGCCGATTCGGCTGGGCAACAGCCAATCTGATAGCGATAGTATTAGGTTAGTACATCACAACACCAAAATGGTTTTTGGTTTTCAGACCAAACTTTTTATAGAGTCCCCTATATGACCTTAGCCAAAGGCAATGGGTCCCCAATATTTAGCGCAATACTTTGCAAGATTAAAGATAAAGCTTTGAAATTTGATAGAGATTAATTAATTAATGGCAATTCCTCAAAGTTTTAAATCTGGCCCCCCATTCAGAAACTTTTTAACAACTTAATCCATTGTTTATTTTACAACAATTTGAAGCAATCCATATTTCAATAATTACACTTTCATGCCCTCTACATTTCAATAGTAACAATTTTCATAGTTTTGTACCTTTGTCATTGTGAGTTTGTAAATATTCCAATATCCCATTGTGATTGATTCATTGTATTTTTAAGTTAACTGACAGAATGCAACTATGTAAATAATTTAGTCTACTACTCTTTTAAAACAACTCATTAATTACTACTTTCGATATACCATTTTATGCAACTGTAAACTATTACTAATATATTTACGCCCTACTATTTCTTCTCACGATGAGTACTTAAGCTAGAACAAAATTTAATAAAATCGCTCAGTTTGTGATCTACATTCTAACGCGTTACATAACCATCAGATAAGATCACAAGGGGTGATCTCCATTCTAACACGTTATGTAACTATCAGATAGGATCACAATGAGACAAAGTGCTCCTCCGGCTGTCAACATCAATCCTCACTTGTGTTTTCATGAACAATCGCCACCAGATTGTTATAATGGCGCCCAACGTGGGGCCATGTATCACGACCACACCAACCATAATCTGTGAGTAATAGCCGAGGACAACAACAACAAAATCCATATCGATGATTAATTCTTGGAAAAGATGACCCACAAGAAGAAAATGACTGTTGGAAAAGAAGATTGATGAATCAACAACTATGTACGTGTACGATGTATGGGTTTTACTCCAGGGTGAGGTAAACATACATCCACCTCTGCTGTCAGTTATTCATCTTTACTCCTGCAAAATGAATGGGTTTTACTCCAGGGTGAGGTAAACATACATCCACCTCTGCTGTCAGTTATTCATCTTTACTCCTGCAAAATGAACCGCAAACCATGTTGAGAAGAAGAAGGTTGATGACAACAATGTACGTGTACGATGCAGTTTTACTCCAGGGGGAGACAAAATACATCCACCTCTACCGTTAGTTAGTCACCTTTACTCCAGGGGGAGGTTCCGCAGAAAGTCTTCAACGCCATCTTCATGCAATTACTACATCTTATTGGCACAATAGCAGTTTCAACAACGAATGTTCCTCATGCAGTACATCCTAAGCAGAAGCAACAATCCTGATGCAGGTTACAATAGAAGTTCAACAATCCGTAACTGCTGATGCTACATCGGGACGCTTTCAGCATCAGAGGGGGAGACTGAAGCAATCCATATTTCAATAATTACACTTTCATGCTCTCTACATTTCAATAGTAACAATTTTCATAGTTTTGTACCTTTGTCATTGTGAGTTTGTAAATATTCCAATATCCCATTGTGATTGATTCATTGTATTTTTAAGTTAACTGACAGAATGCAACTATGTAAATAATTTATTCTACTACTCTTGTAAAACAACTCATTAATTACTACTTTCGATATACCATTTTATGCAACTGTAAACTATTACTAATATATTTACGCCCTACTATTTCTTCTCACGATGAGTACTTAAGCTAGAACAAAATTCAATAAAATCGCTCAGTTTGTGATCTACATAACCATCAGATAAGATCACAAGGAGTGGTCTCCATTCTAACACGTTATGGTAACTATCAAATAAGATCACAATGAGACAATTTGTCCTCCGGCAGTCAACATCAATCCTCGCTTGTGTTTTCATATACAATCAGACACCAGAGATTGTTATAAATTTCATTTGTTTATTTTGTAGTTGTTACAAAAACAAAAGAAATTTTAACAACTTTTTAATCGATAAAAGTTACAGAATATGCCTACTGATATACAATTTTATTTCTATTTTCAAAATAATATGTATGTATATATGATCAATTCATTATTTTTGGACGTATCGACATTTCGGCATATTTAAAGGAATAATTTTGTCCCTTCCAAAAATTACTACTCCAGCCAATACCAGTTGTGTTGGCATTCTCCTTTTGTCTGTATGGCCCAGCTAAATGGCTGAAAGAAAAAGTTAAAACAAGCCAGTTATACCATAATCTTTTCTAAGGAAATAATTTATACCTGTAATAACATGACTCGAACCACCAAGCACCCTCGTACGTTTTGGCACAATTGTAATCTTTACTTTTATCATTGTCGTTATCGAAAGTAGAAAATTCTTCACCCACATGACCAATTAAACAATCTGCCGCATTTCCTCTATATTTACCCAATAACTTCAACTTATATTTTTCCGCTTCATTGCCAATCTGAAAGCCATCATAAATGGCATAACGTTCGTTATCATCCCAATCTTTTAAAGTGACTTCTAATTCTACAACTGGAACAACTGTCGTTAATTGATGCAGCCTTTCCAGGCCGATAAAAAATTCACCTAATGGAGGATTGCCGAAACCAGCTTTATATTCCGTCCAATTTCTGTAGAAGTTTACAGAACCATCCATCCTCCGTAAAATTGTTGTCCAGTTACTACAACAAAAATAAATATTTTATTGTGAGCACAAATATTTTTACTCAGCTTAAAGCAGAAGGTCTTAATCTGATTTTAAAACATACCGATTATTAAGTTCCATATTAAATTTGGTGACTCCGTTCATCCATTCTATATGTTTCTTTACTTCCTTAAGTTCAGCTCCTTGCACTTGCTGTTGTTTTTGTCTACAAAGATATACAAAAATATAAATAAATGTTATCAAAGGATCTCAGTATGTGACCTTAGAGAAAAGTGTCAAAATTGCTCTTTCATGAATATTTTTACAAGAAAAGTAAAGGAACTTACAAATGGTAGATCTGGCAGCAATGTCAAAAAGAAATATAAAAAATCAATTTTCGTCTTTTATTTCACAGTTTTTAATTTAGTTTTGTCAGCGTTCGACTTTTTCTTCTGTTTCTTCTGTCCATTTTCTTTTTCATTGTGAAATAATCGTCAAACAAAAGTCGAAAAATCAGTTCTGCCATTTTTTACCTGCAGAAATTTTGCATGTAGCCTGTGGTAGAAGATAAAGCCATTTTCGATCTTTCTCCACTCTCACTCTCTTAAAAATTGCTTCCAGTTTTGCTACTTTTCGGCGTTAAGGAACGCTTTGCAGGTTAAAAATGGTAACAAATGGTAAAAATGATAACCTCAGGTAAGTAAAGGAACACAGCTATTATTAGCTTAAATACATGTTGAAGCATCCATCATTTTAATAATTACAGTTTAACGCCCTCTACATTTCAATAGTAACACTTTTAAGCTATTGTACTTTTGTCATTGTGATTTTATACCTTTTCATATTTCCTATTGTGATTGATCTTTATATTTTTAAAGTTAACAGCTAAAAATACACCTCTGTAAATATATTTAATACTACTACTTTAAGCAACTATGTATGTACTACTAAATTTTATCATACATGACTAAACGACTTTGGCGCATCTCAAAAGTGAAGCTAAGTAGAATAAAATTCAATAAATTCGTTCATTCCTCTTGAGCAACTTGAACTCTGTACATCAACCTCAGTGCTTCCTTAAGTAGTTGAAACTGATAGCACAGCATCATCCGCAATACAGAGAGTGAATCAACCAAACAATCTACGAAAATCGTGTTTGCTTTAATGTTTTAATATTAACGGTCAAACAGTCCATCTAGCGAGTGTAGTAGACATCAACACATTATTCATTGAAAAGACCCCTCGTAGCAGGGACGTACGCAACTAGATTTTTTGAGCTACTTTAACAAATTATTACGTTTTTTCTCTAAAATAATTTTTTGTTTTTGAAATTTCAAATGAAAACTTATATTGTTCTGAAGGTTATGTACTGAAAATGTACTTTATTTACAAGTTGTCTAAGAAATATTTAAACATCTTTTCTTTAAATACTTTTTTTTGAGAGAAACTTCCAGTAAAACTGAATTCCTTCTTTATGCCAAGTCAGTGTTGTGGAATTCTGTAATGAAAGCCTTGATGCTTTAAACTCATTCTGTATTCAAAACGATTACAAATTCAGTATTGTACGGATTAGAAGTACATGAAAGGAAATGTCTATTGGACAATATGTACGACATATCAAGGGTTCTCTGTGGAGTATATCTCGAAAACCAATTAGAAAAGTGTTTTACTGCCTTAATCAACATTTGTATTCCTATTTTATATCAACTTATTGGTAAATATTGTGAGAAAATAATGGAGAAAAATTTATTAATTATTAATTTACTGTTGTGTATCATAAAGTGATAATATCTGCTATAAATAGCATGCACATCTGAATTTTCCAATTTGCAATTTGTATTGTATATCACGGCGCTCTTTAACCAACTTTAAATGAAAGAAGGTTACACCTGGGTTTATTGGTGGTTCATAGATGAGAAAAATCAAAAAACAAAAAAAATCGCCGAAGCACTTTTTAAATAAATCGCGGTCAAAGTTCACATTTTTGGGGTTTCTTAGTTTTTTTTTATTTTGCTAGGAAATGGAACTAAAGAAAATGTTGTAGCAGTGAAAATTCTACACAATATTGTCTTTTATGATATTTTCGTAGGTTTAAATTCACTGACTGTATCGTCTCCTTATAAAACAATGTCATGACTGCAATTTCCTATCCTAAACTTATATCACGAATATTGTCAATTATTTCATATTCCATTTCCAAAAAAAATGATAAATTTTTTTCGCGCTACATCAACGATTTTTGATATGTATGTAGGTTAAGAAAAAAATTCCCAGTACGAATCTGGTCGCGAGCCAATTTTTGGTTGTTGCGGACAAAAGTTATGGCGGTTTTATTTCGGCTTTTAAAAAAGAAAATATTATAAAAACGCTAATTATTTTAATGAGCACAATTGTTACAAAAAAGTTCTCTCGAAGTGACTTCAGCGAGTAGATTGCATAATACCTGCAAAATGTTACACAGAACTCGCGGTATGTACATAAAATTGATAAATTATTGAATATAAGTAAACTTTTTTTCAAAATTAAGGCCATTTAGTGGTCATAAAATTACATAAAAATTTGTTGTGGATCAAAACTTCACGGGGAATCAAATGAGACTACAATCATACAGATTGGTGTTTTAGTTTCGATGTTACAGCCAAAATAAGCACATATTTTGGTCAAAAAAATTATTTTTTGTTTGAAAAAATATTTTTTTACATGCATTATGTAGTAGAAAATATTGGAAAAATCTATATGAATACTTCCTTCATTTTGCTTAAATCTCCCAATAAAATTGACAGATTTTGCTTTATTGACATTCATATTAAAGCTTTCCTATTAGGGAAGGTAATTGGGTTGATGAGGATATATCTCAAAGCATATAAAATGGAAACAGAGGTCAAATAAACCATTTTAATTTATATGAATTTTAAAATACGTGTAAGTCGCGTAATTATCAAAATCATTTTGTCCGCATGTGATTTTCATGTACAGCAAGATCATATCTTTTAATTTAAATATATTTTTCGAAATTTACATTGGAGGCTTAGATGTAGCATCGGCTGCATCCTAGCATTAAAAAACCTATAAAATATTGCTAATTTGCGCAAAGTGCATACAATTTTTGTCCGCATCCGATTTCAGTGTTCACCATGAAAATCTATATCGATATATATCTAATTCAAGGCGATCAATCAAGAACCGTGGATGTAGCATCACACTCTATTTTTTGGGATAAAATGAATGTAGCTCCCTTATCAGTGAAGTTTTCAAATCTCTGTTTCCGCTAAAACGAAGATGCTGTACTAGTTGTTTCATTGCAGAGGAAACGAACCGTAGATAACGCGATAAAATACGCGATATTTCCAAAAATAATTTTAGATGCTTTTTCTACTTTGGAATTTCTTGTAACTCGCGTTTTAGTAGATGGATTTTTACGGGGAATGATTTATAAGATCCGGAACGTGAAAAACTAAAATGTGCAATCAAGTACGAGTAAAACGAGTGACAATTGTAAAAATTAGGCCCGAAAAATATGATTTTTAGAAAATTGTTCGCACAAAATTTTCGCATTTGTATGCGGATTTCTATGAAGCTGTGCAGACTACATTCACAATATTCATATCAAATAACTCAGAATCGCGAGTTCTTCAATCCTATATACGATTTTTTGAAAAACCTGTTTGCGGAATGAAATTAGAAGAAAATTTCAAAAAACACTGTAAATCTGGCTTCAAAATGTCAGCATCATTTAATGGTAGAAGCAGACGAAATATTGAAAAGTAATACATTAGTGAGATGATCCTTATTTAGTTTGTTTCTGCTTTTACTTTGACATGAAACTCGAGGGAAGTGTGGTTTACTCACAAATCGAGAGATAACAAAAAAAAGACATGGTGGCTTCAACCCATTTTTACAAATTTTTAACATAAATATAGCCACAGCTTCCACGCAAATTATATTTTAAAGCCAATATTTTTTGCCACGTCCAAAAACATTTCATTTTATCCAAAAGTATTTAATTTGTACAATATACAATCAGGAGTCGCGTGTTCGTAAAGGGTAAACCTTGGCTTCAGCTATGTTAAATTTTCAAAAATATTGGTGATATATGTATCTCAAAAATGGTACTACCTAGGAAAAAAATACGAATGCCAATCTTGTAGAGAATTTTAGCAGCTATAAGATTAGCTCTAGTCCCAAAAAATGTGACCTGAACTTCATAAAAATGGTAAAACCTAGGAACAAATCAAACAAATTTTCGCAGCTAAACCATTTTCTATAAGACTTGCGGTTTCAAAATCGCGAAATCCTAAAAACTTAGGCGGTGATTTATTTTAAAATCCCTGCAGCGGTTATTTCTTATTTTTGGATTTTTCTCATCTATGAACATTGCTGTTTCAGAACCCGCAGAAATTCCCAGTTGTAAGCTCCTTTCATTTAACGTTGGTTCAGGAGCACCGTGATATTGTACCATCAGCCGTTAGGCTAACGATAAAAATGTACCCTAGCGAAATAATGTTTTGACGAAACACGCGTCAAACAATTTGGAGTCGATTTATTCCAGTTCAGATCAGATCAATAGATTTGGTCCAAATTTTGGATCTCCCAATATTTTATCCAAACTTTAAGTCATATCAGTTTTTCCCGCAAGACTTCAAAATGTTTCCCTATAATCTTGAGCACAATACCTCTCGAAAGTCCAAATCGATTTTTTCCAGACACAGATTAGGTTCGAATATGGATTATATCGATCAACTCTTTCAGGTTCCTCCAACACAGAATTTCAATTATCCGATTTGACCGAAACTTTGAACATCACAAAATTACTTCCTTACGTACATATATCAAGTACCAAGAGAGTCAATTTGGGACAACATCTTCGGATACATCCCTCACAAAATTCAACATAAGTGTAGTTTAAGGGCTATTCGAAGAGTCATTGCACATTTTGACCAATGGTGCTCCTTGCTTTCTTGTTTACAGCGATATTGTATTTTTCGTGGGTAAGTCCATGGTTATGTCAGGATTGGTCCAAAAGCTCTAAATCTTACGGCGACCAACTAAATTGAGGGCTTGACACCATAACTATCAAAAGGAATGACTTCCAAAATGGACTATATCAGTCGATTCTTTTAGGTATCTTCTGTACAAAAGTGCAAAACATTTGGGCTTCTTTATGTCAAATTTTTGAGCACAACATAAGCATTTATCCGCAACGCCAACAATCGTGAAATTGTACACCCCAAATATTATCCATACTAGCAAAATGCCCGCTACTTCTTAAGCGGAAAAGGAATAATATACAAATAAGCAATATTTAGTATGGAGAACACTGAAAAATTTGATGTACTAATACCTATTTGAATTGATATTTAGTTTCTTCCAAGTACTGCTCGCATACGTTTTGTTCGAATTTCAAAAAAAGACCTCTACACTTCAACAGCGGCCTATATTTTAAATTCCAGTCCATGTTTTATTAGAACGGTATGGGTATTTTGAAAATTTTATCCATATTTTCTAACCGAATTTTAAAATTTGTGATATCAAAATGTAGAAAACCATTATTCAGAAGATGTTACCCTATATAACAGTTAATTTTTGAGACATTTTATTTTCGGCCTTTTTTCTCAGGATGTAAAAACCTTCTTGTAAAACATTAGCCGCATAGATCTACCTTTTTAAGTGAATTTACAATAACGTTTAGAATAGCCAACAAAGATAAAAAAATTGTTGAAAATGTACGTTTGACTTTTTGATTTCAGTACATTATTTAGAAACCAAGTTCGTGTTAACCTAGAAAAAATAGTACATTATTCAGTACAATTTTTAAAATCCAGGACCTTAGCTCAAATGTTACAGTTTTAGCTCTACTTGTTCACCCAATGTCAATGGTATTACATGTAGAAACCTTTCATACATTTAAAGGCGGATTTAAATAAACATTCTGATCCAATCTCAACAGTTATCCTCATAACAAATTTCATTTATCGATTCACCCAGTACCAGTGCTTAAATATTTAGTATTATTTAATACTTCTAGTACACTTATTGTACGACCACCTCTAACAATGAACCTGACAAATCAATAATATATCAGAATTTCACATCTATACCAAATTTATTGCAATTTTGTACTTTTTACAAAGGGTACCATAGTTAGTACCTTTTAGTACTTTTCGTACCCTTCTAGGTCGAATTTCCAAAAACCCAGCCTTATCTCACCCCTACACACCGACAGCAACCCACAGTCAAAATTTCAGCTTTCTAGCTTCAGCGGTTTGGTTTGGGCGATGATATGTCAGTCACTCACTCACTCACTCACTGAGCTCTTTTATATATAAAGATTATCTGAAACTTCCTGGATATACAATTTATAAAAAAATTTTTGGCTATGTAGCCCGTATTCGATTCTTAATATCAGCTCACACAGGCTGTCACTTTTTTAATTGTTTTCCAGAAAACAAAAGTTATGAATTTTCATAAGTTTGCCTCTGCTGCGCCGACAGAAGTGATTGGTCTTTGGAAAGTTTTTAATGTCAACGAGTCCATAAACTTCTAGTCGTACAATTAAGATATAAATAAGCGGGAACAACAACTATTGAGGTATCAGAAGGAGTTTTTCGTCTTAACCTATTTTTTCTGAATTTTAAGTTGAATTTTACGGAATCTATCGCTTTTGGTAAAATAGTAAAGTTTTGGTTTTTTTATGTCATTAAAGAAAATTATTTTCTTACAATAATAAAAAACTTTTTTTAATTCGACTGAAGTTAGTGTGTGATATCTGGATATGTACTATAAAGAAGAAAGGGCGTTCGGGCCGAACTGTTTATATCCTCCAACCACTGTATATCTCTATTCGACATATTCGCGATTGCAATCCCTCTATTCGAACGTGGATCTATTTTCAACACTTTTTGCAGGAGGTTCTCCCACCAAAAGGATTTCCAAAATCCATTTTGCTTACGATATTTTTAAAAATTATGCTAATTGCCTTGTGAATCTAAATGGGTAATATTCATTTGAAATATTTTTTAGTTATTGCTTCAATTCTGTTGGAGAATTTGGTTAAACACTTTTGTATGGGGACTATACCGAACGTGGTCTGATACGGTTCATTTTCAATTCTATACATCCAAGGACTAATATTCCAAATTTCAATCTTGTTGCTAAAATATTGTGATCTCTCTCTCTATTGAATGTATATACTTTGTGGCAATATTGCATATACATAAAATCAACTAAAAAACGTTTAAAATAGCTTTATGTAACGGTACACAACATTTTTAATTTTCATGATTTTTGGTCAAGTTGGCCCCCCCCCGAAATGAAATCCTGCGTACGTCCCTGCCTCGTAGAATAAAAGTACTACAGCGTCAGTTCATGGTACAGCTGACGGCGTAACTTATTGTAAAAAATGCCTGTGGCGAAGCAGAGAATGGATGGAGTATTCGACTATAAAATGAGGTGTTTTTTTACCCATTCTGAGCAGGGTCAGGCACCATACTTTTCTATTGCATACTTTACGGGGTGTCATTGTGTGAGTGCATGCTTTTTCAATTGGTTGACTTGTGTGTGGAGAGAGCAACGCTCAATGAGCGCCCGTGGGCGCTCTCTCGCCTGACGCTGATTCTAAGTAGTCGTCTGTTGAGGGCTGCTGAGTTAAGTGTGATTGGGAAGAAGAAAACGTGAGCAACTTTGGTTGGTCTGAGCCTTAGTAAGCTGAACATTAAGCCTTAACTCTTTGTGGTGACTGGACCGCGCGCAGGGTCAATGAGGGCTGTAGCAATGCACCCTGCGTGGACGCCGACTGACCACAGGGCCAAGTGAGGGCTGTAGCAATACACCCTATTTTTCGGGCTGCGTTGACTCCGACTGACCGCACGTTGGCAGTGTCAGAACAGCGTCATCACATTTCATGTTTTTCATCGTTGTAAGAATCGGGCAGTTGTTGTGTAAAAACTGCCGCCATCATCAAACAGTTTGTGTGTCAAAGCTGCCGCCATCACAGTGCAGTTGTTGTGCCAAATCTACCGCCATCACCATTCGTCGTTATACTCATCGGGCCGCTAATGTGTCAAGCTGCCACCATCCTAATCGTCGTTATATTCATCGGGTAGCATTTGTATAAAAGCCGCCGCCAAACCCTGTAGGGACTGACGCTGATTTAAAGTTAACTTAAAACAAGATTTTTTTGTAAACATAATTGACTTTTTATCGATCGCTAGATTACTTTTCGACTGATTATAAATTAACTTGTTTTGCCTATTTGTAGTCAGTTTAAATAATAGTATGACAAAAAAAAAAACTATTTTTGTTTTTGTGTGTGTTTTTTAACTTTGCCTTTTCATATTCTCTCTCTACCTCTATTTATCTCTATGTTATGTTTTGTTAGAGAGAAGAAGAGGCAAATTCGAAATTTCCTTTGTGTTCCTTTTTTATACCAGATTAATATGAATAATATGTACGAATATGTTCAGTCCATCAACACTGTCTTCTATTATTGGATGCTGCATATTAACGAAAAAATATTAAGAAAAAGCATATGTGAATTATTTATACAGTTGTGCCTTATTTTTTCGACAAACACAAATACTTTGAAGAAGGTACATGTTTTTGTTTGCAGAGTGGGTGATCTGTAGATGACTTTTCAACCAATTTAAAGTCAGTTGAAAAGTAGTGCAGAAATGGACAAATATCGAAATTTTTTTGTGTTCAATTTGGTTGATCTCCAGATGACTTTTCAACCACTTTATAGTCAGTCTACAAATAATCGATTTATTATCAAACATTTTATCAACTGGTTGATAAAAGTCCGACAGGGACAGAACTCTTTGTAATCGGGCCGCTGCACAGTGGAAAAAAGTACCGATTTAGCGCGCCAAAAATAAAAATCAATATTTTATCGTATGTTTATCCATGATTTGGATAATTTTAGTTCAAAAAGGATAATTTTAATTCATTTATTAATATATATAGCAATTTTTGATATATAATAGATAAAATATACGAAAGTTTATCTTATTTCTGAAATTATGGTCAGTAACAGCTAAACTATTGGGACTTCAAACAAGTAACCTTTAGCAAAAAAATTTTTAAAATATATGCTCAGTAATTCTTTAGAACATTCTGAAACTCTGAAATATTTATTTCATGTTGTTTAGGCGGTATTTCATATCATAGTTTATGCAAAACATATTTCAAGCAATGTTCACAGGCTGTTTATTTTCATATTTGGGATATCAATGCATTGTTGATATATTTATCAAATTGTCTTTGAAAAATGTGCCAAAAACAGCGTGATATAGGCATTTTACAAGAGTGGAATGTTCTAAAGAGTTATGAATTACAGTAGAGCGGATATTTTTTCTAAAGGAAAGTCAAAGAAAAATGTAACAGTTTTGGAGATATGTTGGGAAATATACAAAATAATGGCATTATTGACATTTTTTTCTAAAAATTATTATAAAAAAATTTGTTGCAGTTTGTTGCAGCTAAAAATTTGTTAAAAACTATGTGTACTAAAAATAAAATAAAACATCTAGGCGCCATCCTGCGACACTCGCTAGTTATAGCTTTAACAAAGTACTCAAGTTGGAAAAAAATCGGATGTCACATGTTTTAAGTGTAAAATCCAAGTTAAAATAAATAACATCTTATATTCAATATATTTTAATTCACCTGTTTTCAAGAAATATTTAATACAATAAAGCTTTAAAATTACTGTGTAGGAAGACTGCAAGAGATGATCGCCAATGTACTACTAAAATATATTATGAAAACCAGTCCATAAATTTTCAACGAAAAATGAACCGTTACTCCGCTCAGACTGATGAAAAACAAATTATTTTAACTTCCGTTAGATTCAGTGGACACCTTAGATCAATACTGCACTAATAATTTTTAAATTGGCGTATTTGATTTTTTTCACTTTTGGCGCCCTAGATCGGTATTTTTTTCCACTGTGCGCTGCTTTGCTGAAGCTGCCACCATTTTTTAGGTTTTCGCAATTTTGCTTGGAAACCGCAAGTCCTATCGAAATGGGATTAGAGAAAATAGTGTATCTGTGAAAATTTTCTACAAGATTGACATTTATGATATTTTCGTAGGTTTTACAATTTTTGAGATATAGAAGTTCAAATTGGGACAATTCACTGACTGTAGCGTCTCCTTATAGAACAATGTCGTGAATGCAATTTCCCAACATAAACTTATATATCTCAAAAATGATATAACCTAGGAAAAAATTGCGAAACCCAGTTTTGAAGAGAATTTCAACAGCATTAAGATTTTCTCTAGTTCCATTTTGATAAGACTTACCGTTTTGAGACAAATCGTGAAAACCTAACAAAAACAAAAAAATATCTAAAAATGTGACCCGAACTTTCATATCTCAAAAATGGTAAAACCTAGGAACAAATCATAACGGTCAATCCTCTAGAGAATTTTTACAGCTACAACATTTTCCTTAGCTCAATTTCCATAGGACTTGCGGTTTCCAAGCAAATTCCAATTTCGCGAAATCCTAAAATAAACCTAAAAATGTGAATCAAAGAACAAGAAAAAGTCGCTGGAGGGATTTTTAAATTAATAGCGGTTAACATTTATTTAAAAAACTCTCCAGTGATTTTTTCTTGTTCGTGGATTTTTCTCATCTATAAACATTGCTTTATTTAAAAAGCGCCCCGGCGACTTTTTTTTTGTTTTTTGACTTTTTCTCATCTATGAATATTTTAGTTTCAGAATCCGCAAGAACTTCCCATTTAAAGTTGCTTCACGATCACCGTGTATTTATAAATTTTAAATTATACTTACATCGTTTGCGTTTCCGATTTTAATTTGTTTAATGTAACATTCATTCCCTCGATTTTTTCCATCATTGTTTTCATTTCCTTTTCTTGTTCATATAGTCTGAAAATAAAAAGACCGAATAAAAATAATAAAAACCAGTAAGGAAAGGATCACAGTCTGGCTAGGCCGACTAGTTGATACCCTACATCAGTGTGAATATGGAATAAAATCCGATTTCGATATAAAATGGCACACTTATATCTACATCGAACTCCGTCACACATTCAAAAATTCATCAAAATACGCAAATACGTGAAATCGACCGAAAATATGGGGGCTATATCCAAATCTGAACCGATTTTCACCAAAAGCAATATCATTCTTCCTATTGCTAATAAAACAAGGGGAAATTGACCAAGAAATCTTACGCCATTTTAATTAAAAACAAGTAAGCAAAGGCTATAGTCGGACGGGCCGACCATGTGATACCCTACACCACAACCTATAGGAATTAGCTACGTTCAATCGCCTTGGACGCTGAATGTCCGGGTTCGATTCACAGGCCTCGTCACATCAAATTTTCAACGGTGGAAAAGTACCCCTTTGTAATGTTGGCGATATTTCCTAAATATTTAGCCATGAAAAACGTCTCTACAAGTGGCAACTTAGGACACGTCGTTCGGACTCGGTGATAAAAACTAGGTCACATATCTATAACTTAATATGAATCCATTGATATAAAAGACTCCTCCCTTGGACCATTTTTTCCGGAAGAATGGACTTACCCGAAAAAATTGTACAGTTGCAATAGGGACCGCGAAAGGAACCTCCTTCAAAAGTCAAATAGATCCGATACGAGTCCTCAAACTGCACTTTTCCCAAATTTTGTGTGGGAGGTATTCGAAGCACGGGTCCGATATATTCCATATTCAAACCTGATACATGACTGGATGAAATAATCCGATGTGAAAAGTTTGGCCAATCAGAAAATCCCCTTGAGAGTTATCTTGCGGATTTGCCATTTTATTTAGGTTTCTTGTTTGTTTTTGAGGGTTTCTTGGATCTTTTCGGCCATAATCTCAGGAAGTATGGACTTGCTATTGCAATTTTACAATCGTAAAGGGGACCGCAAGGACAATCTGCTGAAAAAATTCAAAACGATTCGAGAGGACTCTTAAATTTCACTTTTCCGAATTGTGTGTGGGACATACCCAAAGGTGTGTACCGATATAGTCTTACCCGATCTCTCGATCGATTGCTCACTTCGCATGTGATCGTTCACACAATTTTTCGAAAAAAATTTAAACTTGTGGTCTAAAACCATTACTTCGATGAGACACATCTTTGGTCGTATTTTGTATGTATCCCCTTTACAGTAAATCCTGAGGTATAAAATAGGTAAAATAGGCGAGGGAACCCCATGCTGCAATATTTGTATACAACATTCAATTGGACAACTGAACTAAAAATTTCTCTGTCATGATAGAGACAATTTGTAGCATGGGAGGAAATTGTGGTTCTCTACACAAAACCCATTATATATTAGGCAGTAGGCCCGTTATCTAGCAGACATATTATTACAATTTGCATCAGGGGAAAGGTCAGTAGTTATTTTCCCATATGTAGGCTACTTTACCCTCCAGCAATTAAAATATAGACCAAAAGTAAAATTTTTATATTTTTCATACGAAAGTAATGGTCTATGTCACCCGCTAAATAACATCAGATCATTATCCAAAATTGTAGGCACCTTCCTCTACCTATCTCCCAACCTCGTGCAAAATTTCGTGATTATTGAGCTATAATTGCGACCTCTAGCGTGTTTATGATTACACTACAAACAAAAAACTGGATATATTAGGCTGTAACTCTGTTATCTAATCACGTACATCAACGTAATCGACATCAGTGCAAAGGTCAAGAGATCGTCTTCCAAATATAACTCACGAGGGAGGAATGTCTCTTCCAGGAATAAAGATATAAGCTGTGTATTAAAATTTTTCACAATTTTCACACAAAAGTTGTGGTCCATTTAACCCCCTTATGTATATCTGATCGCCATATCAAATTGCATGCTTATTCTTTGTCATATACTCTTACCGTATTTAAAATTTCAAGGCGATCGGACTATTATTGCGACCTACAGAGCCGCTACAAAATTGGATAAATATTATTTTTTTGGTCCATTTCACCCGCTAAATATTTCCCGATCATCACTAATAAAAATAGGGATCTATTCTGGTCTGAACCCGACCTCCATACAAAATTTCGTGACGATCGGTCCATAATTGCGCCCTGGAGTTTGACTACAATTTATAATGGACAGACGGACGGACGGACCGACGGACACACATCTCAAAATCGCTTTATCTCGTCGAGGTATGAAGATTGGTATACCACATTGGGGGTCTCCGACGAATATTTCGCGGTGTTACATGAATTTTTACCAAAACAAACTTATAATACCATTTTCCACATAGTGGTGTAGGGTATACAAACACGTATGTATAGTATTGATTCTTATGTCAGTATGTTCAGTACAATCGCGATAATTCGTAATCCAAGGAACTCAAAATTTCTTTGGGAATTTCGCCAATTTATTACGAATTATTGAGATTTTCCATTTATCGTGGCTAGAATTATTGCGATGGTACTGTACTTATTTACAATTACTCACTTTTTGTTAATGTTTTCCGTTTCCACCAAAATGGAATTGACTTTCAAAAATAAATTTTTCCACAATAATAAACTATGCTCATCATTATAGGGATTCTAAAAAAATATAGAAATTAATATAAAATTTGTTATTGTTGTTGTATTTTGAATTACGACATACGTAAAATTCATCGTTGCTCGTCACATTATCAGTTGCCGTATTATAAGTGATTAAAGCTTTTAGTAAAAAAATAAGCAATGCGACTTTCATTTCCCTAATTGAACGTAAATCAACAACTGTCTGAAACGTACTGCAAAAATATTCGCAATGAATATTTATTCAATATAACCGCATAAGATTAATTGACTAAGATTCTATACTTACATGAGTTTCGCTTTATCAGTCGCTTAAACATTTCTTATATTTTCTTTTTGCTGAAATTATGGTTGCAACACTTTGTAGGTAGGTAGCTGAAAATTTCTTATCATTTAAATCAATACCGAGAACCTAGAACAAGGCAATGAACGATTATACACTCAGTCCAGCCAAATTGTGAGACAACTTCAAGAGAAAAAATACAAGTAAGAGAGGGTTATAGTCGGACAGGGCCGAGCATTTGTGATACCCTACTCCATTACACCCAGGCACTATTTTCCAAAGAATTTATTTTATATGATTGCGAAATATTTTAGCCGTCCGGTCATACATACATAAGTTGATATACATGGTAACATACCAGAGATATAGAACATACATGAGTGAAAGTAAAAAAAAAATTAGTTTCCACCAAGCCAAGGTTTGCACTATTATAATACGAGAACTACTGTAGTTTACCAGTAACTATGACAATAGCTGGATCAAATTAAGTGTTTTTGAACAAAGCCCAAAAATTTGGCAAACAAATTTTATTTGC
Organism: Musca autumnalis; assembly: GCF_047663935.1. Taxonomy (NCBI): domain Eukaryota; kingdom Metazoa; phylum Arthropoda; class Insecta; order Diptera; family Muscidae; genus Musca; species Musca autumnalis. The sequence continues at coordinate 32,700,080 of NW_027411866.1, read as the reverse complement.
GTGGAAGTTATGACCACGTAAATGAATAAAAATAGTTAAAAACACGTTGAAGCTAACGAGGTTTTTTTACGTTGATATTCGAGTGCTGGTTAAACCATTCAAATGACGGACATCTGTTTAAGGTAAAAGTATAAGTATACAAAATGAAGATTACATTTCTAATATATCACTTTTCAAAATTTTATGGATGCTGACACTTTGAAGCCGGATACTAGGTGTTGTTTGTATTTATGATTTAACTGGGACGCGCATTGGGGTATTTCAAAAAAAACCAGCAATAGGATTAAAGTACTCGCGATTACGCATAATTTGTTATGTATATTGACTATGTGCCCACACAGCATCGCAGTAATCTCCTACCAAAGGCCAAAATTCAGTGCGATATTTTTTTCTGAAAACCAATTTTTTTACAGTTATATTTATTTTCTACAATTATTTTACAGTATTTACAATTTACAAAATTCCCCCTCAGTAATGCTGGCGACATTTCCTGAGTATTTATTTCAGCCATGAAAAACTTCTCATTGAGCCAATATGAATCGGCGTGCACTCATTGATATGGGATGTTGTGGGAACATATGTATGTATGTATTTACAATATCCTTTTGGGTGTCCGATAATATAATATAAATCCGGATAATATAAATCATAGATCGTGAAAACACATCCACTAGAACGGCGGAAACGGCTACTGCAAAAGTTGAAAATTTTGAGAAAAAGTTTTTTGAAAATATCGAGGATTAATTCGCGTTTTCTGTGGATCATTTCTTTTTCAGTTAAGAGTTTTAAAGAGCTTTAAAAAGTTTAGCGATTTTTTTGAAATGTGTTTACGAGTAGATCGATATATTTTTTAACGGCTGGTAGTGAGTGCATGTACTTTGTGCAAATTATAAGGGTTATGCATTTTTTGCACATTAAACTGTAAACGATGCTACATCGAAGCCGCCAATGTAAATCTTGGTAAATGTATACAAACAAAAAGAAAACAAGGAAACGTAAGGTAAGGGTCGTTTTCGCTACATATTATTTAAACAAGTTAGAAAGTATCAGTCAGCTGTGCCGACGGAGATATACCCTCAGCCTCAGACACAAAGAAAATAAGTAAACTCAATACTTACAACGTCTCTAAGGTTCTTTTTTTAAATTTTGGACCAATTTCCCAAAAAGAATGGACTTTTGACAACACCCCCCCCCCCCCCCCCCCCCCAAAGAAAATTTTATCGTCGTAACAAGGGCCACAAAGACAAAAAAATGCAAAAAAAAATTGAAACAATCCGAGAAGAGTCCTTAAAATATTAAAATATTAAAACAAGTAAGATAAGGTTATAGTCGGACAGGGCCGCCCATGTGATACCCTGCCTTATTACACCTGGATACTATTTTCCGTAATCCAAGTCTCTAAGAAATAATACGATGTACAAAATTATGACCAAACCGGTTTCTCCCTTCGAGGGTTATCTTAGGTACTAGCAGTATAGTTGGCGTCGCCTCAGGAAGTAAAAAAGTATTGTCGTAAAAGGGGCCGCAAGGCAAACATGTTTCAAACAAATTCAAAACGTTTCGAGAAGAGCTGTTAAACTATGCTTTTCCCAAAGGAGTGGGCCGATATAGTCCATACTCGAACCTGATATATGCATGGAAGTAATATTTCCACATCCCCAGTTTGGAACCATTCGGTTAGTCCCTTCTGTAACTATCTTGCGAATAATCTTAGCGAAAATTTTTGAACATATGTGGGGGTACTTAAAGGAAGGTTAAGAACGAAGAACTTAAACTAAGTTTCGACAAAATTTACGAGACCTAAAATATGAACCAAAAAGGTTGATTTCTCGAGATTAATCGTGTGCACCAGTCAACTAAACGGGCGGACATGGGTAAATCGACCCCAAATTGTCTGAAATGGATTTCGTCGAAACTTACTTGGGGTCTACAATCAATATTGCGATAATCTTGTTGGCCTAAATGTTGAGGGTATAGACAAATATTAATAGAATTTTAGAAATAATTTGCGGTGATTTTTATCGAATCGATCAATGAAAAATATCAATATTTAGAGGTACTATTACATTATCTTTTACCAACGGTATCGCAAAAACTTCAACACCTCGTACAGCATTGTAATTTGTAACAATTTAAAAATCTGGGAATCCTTCTTTCATGATTTGAAAATTTGCTATCATGATTCCGACATTTTGTAAATGTAGTTCTATGCAAGAAAATCACAACAATAACAAGTAAAAAAGCGTTAAGTTCGGCCGGGACGAACTTTTCATACCTTCCACCATAAAATATTCTGAACTAAACGTTATATGGAGGCTATACCAAAACATATACCTATGTTGAATATTTCTAGTGGATTGTGATCAATGGGAACATCAAATGTTATTAACAGTTAGTTCGGAGGTACCGCTATATGTAGGCTGTACGAAAATATGATCTTAAATTAACGGATTTTTTACATTGCGTGAATAGATTTTGTCCCAAATCTGACTTCAACCTTAAGTACTTAATCAGTTTGTCTTTTAACTTGGTCAGGCTCTATATAACATGGGTGCTTCCATTGCATTGGTACAGGAGCCTTTTTGTAGAGATGGCTGTGTGAGGGGGTTGCAGGGGGGTATGCGGGTCTTAACGGACCAGAATTGTGACTCTGCTATTGTTGTGGGGGATAGTGACATGGACTGTACTGTTCTTTCAAGTAGCCAATGGGGGGTTTGTCTGTCCGTTGAGTGGGCGGGGGGAAAGGTGTTGTTGGTTAGCATCTATTGTAGATTTAGCTTACCGATGGAGCCTTTTCTTGGGTATATGGATACGGTACTACTCCTTGCGAGTAGTTGTCCGCTTATACTAGGCTTAGATTCTTTGTGGTTCTCTAAGATGACCAGCCACACATCTGGCCATCGGAACCCTGAAAGAGGAGAGTTTCTAAGCGAATGGGTGTTAGCGAGGGGCCTGGTGACCTTGAATGAGCCCTCGGATCTGTATACCTTCGATGGTCCTTCTAGTGTAAGTGACATTGACGTGACGGTTGCAAATGGAGCAGCTATGACGGCTTACCAGGTTAGTTGGCAGATTAGTGAAGACTGGGGTATTAGTGACCATAGGCTCATTAAGATTATGGTCACGCCACGGGGACGGACGCGGGCGACTGAGCGTTGGATGGAACGAGACGTGAACTGAGACCATTATGCGAACTGTGTCAGGGAGGCAGCTATGTCATTAGCGGACTTCAGGGTACTGACGTTAGATGACCAGGCCAGCAAGTTGAATGAGTGGATTAGAAGAGTTAATGATGTACTCCTTGGCAGACGCCGTCAGGTGAAGCCAAGCAAGGTCAAATGGTGGACCCGTGAGCAGGTTTTGATGCGGAGGGGAGTTGCGCGCCTGAGGAAGCGTTTCCAAAGGGCAAGACGAACCAATGCGGAAGATCTGACTCAGCGTAAAGTTGAGTTCCTTGCAGCTCTTAGGACGTACAAGGACGAGCTATCTAGGAGTAAAGAAGACGATTGGAGGAGATCTATACAGGACAACATCAGCATTTGACTTCCTTTCGTGGGATAGCGTGCTCGCTAAGCTGTCTGAGATCAGGTGTCGGGAGTTTGTTCTCTGGTCGAGTTATTTCAGTGGACGAAGGGCTTGTGTCGTGGGAGCCAATGAGACGGTCTGGACATATGTGCTGCTGAAAGGCAGATTAGCGCACAGTCGGCCTCCCAACGTTCGATTTGGTGACTACGGCATACGATATGTCAATCAAGTCAAGTACCTTGGTTTGATCGTTTGAAGGATAGGTTTACTGCTGTAGCTGGTATGGTAAGAAGGGTCTTGCGGACGGACTGGGGTTTGAGCAGACGTTTCGTGCGCACCATATATGGTGGACTCTTTGTTGCCTGTGCAACATATGGTGCGCCTGTATGGTGTGCTGCAGCAGAATCTGTTGTTGGGCGTAGGAAACTCTTGTCGTGTCAATGAGTGGTCATGTTAGCATGTCTGCCAGTGTGTCGGACTGTGTCCACGGACGCAATGCAGGTGCTACTTGGCGCCCTGCCCTTTGACCTGGAAGCGAGATTTAGGACTGTTCTGTACAAGCTGAAGCGTGGCTTGCAACTGCCTGAGGATGATTGGCTAGGGCCTTCCGATCTGGTGGATGGGGATGTTAGGCGGCGCAATGCAAACCTTCGCGGGTGTGCTGCTGTTAGATGGCGGACTAGGTGGACGGACAGTGACAAAGGGGGGGGGGGGGGGGGGTGACGTACGAATTTATTCGTGACGCTACGTTCGTACTGGACCGCCCAGACTTCGGCTTTAGCATGAGTCTGGGATTCTTACTGACAGGACATGGCTCTCTAAATGCATTTTTATATGCAAGAGGCCTGTCCGGGACAGATTTATGTGGGTGTGGGATGACTGAGGACTGGCGGCATATACTGACGGAAAGCCGGTACTATGATGACATTATAGATTTAGTCAATAAGGGTATCACGTATGAAGGGGCGGGGTGGGATTTCTGTAGGGCACTTGGAGACAGGCGGACTTTTAGTTGTTTAAGTAGGATTGCACGTGAAGTGTTTGTTAGGAGAAGGACTAGACTTAGTGGAGGTAATTCCTCCACATAGTCATCTATACAAATTGGGCGTGTTGGTGTTGGTGCGGCGTCGTTTTTGCTGGTGTGGATGCCGTGCCAACCGTCCGTGAGGGTGGTCTCGTACATTGTTTGTGTTGTGTTGTCCGTTGCCGCGGTCCCTGTGGGCCCATTGTCCAGTCCGCGAGGACTGCACGTTAATTGTTTGGGTCCTGTCTTGTCTGTTTGTTCCGATGGGTTATATGGAGGAGGTCACCAGTCCGGGGCTGTTTGGAAACCAACTGGTAGTGGTCATTGGCCACGAAGCCTGACCGGAGGCTATATTCTGGTACCGCGGGTGCCAGGTGCCCCCAGATCCTCGATCTGGCCTGGCAGTTGGTATTGGCCCCCTCGTGGGAGCATCGCGGTGGCTGTGGTTTGGACCCAAATCGCGGGTAGAGTTTCGGCTCGAATGTGGAGTTGCATATCAACCGGGTGCTTGACCCATAGAAAGGCAGGAGTTTAGATAGGCTCCACTCCTAACCAATGTGGCGATCACGTCCCAATACGTGTTAGCGAATTGGTACTCGTACTTCTGTGCGGTGGCATTGGTAGACACATTGTATTCACCCGGTGTTCAGAGCACTGTGAGGTAGACCGCAAGGTAGGTACTCACATAAAGCACCACGACGTATTACGAGTATATCTAAAACTTCATCATCACAATTGTTGGTACATTAAAAATTCAAGCATTTGGCGGTTAAAAGATGCCATAAACACACATTCTTTTATCAACTTCTTTCCCATAATTGACTTTGTGTGTTAATGACGTTTTAGGAAATTCGAATTTTGAACAGATGAATGCCGAATGCAGAAAATGAAGCACGAATTCATAGATGGCCCAACAAGAAACAGCATTGCATTGTTTCTGCAATCAATCAAAATCAAGAGTGTGTCCATCATATTTCAGTCATTCACTCAAAGGTTGTTATATTGGTATTGGTTGTGGTATGATCAACAATGATTGGCAATGACCAAAACCATCCTTATCTCTTTTGTCGTTATGACTAAGCAGGGTTTTTGGGAGGCGAAGATAGGTGTTGCGTATACAAAGAAGCTAAAAGGAAAATTTCGCCATAGGTCAGAGTGATTTTTCTGTATAAGCTTTAATTAACACCCGATTTCAGGTATTTTGATGTTTTTAGCTACCCTTTCTCACCGATTCTATACCAAGCATTGTGGGCCGATGTCCACGTGTTTAAATAGTCCCATATAACGGTACTGCCCGATTTCAGGGTTTATAATTTAAGCTTTATAATTAAGCTTTTAGCGTTTCTACTAATCAAACAACATTTTGAATTGGCATTTAGGCTTCGCAGTGCATATACCGGTGCCGTCCGATTCAGATATTTTTAAGTTTTTTATAGTATTTTCGGTCTGAATTGGTTGTAATTTAGCATTTAGTGTTCGTAATGACCAAAAACGTTTCCACCAAAAGTTGTGGACATAAGTCCATCTTTTCGGAATAGTCGCCATAAAACGGTAGCGTCCGACGTGAGGTTCATATTTGCATGCCATATTGGATGTCATTCTCCGTCAAATGTTGTGGACGCTTCTTATACCCTCCACCATAATATGGAGGATGTTCAGTTTTGTAGAAACTGTACTTATTGTATTTATAGTTTGTAAATGAAATGTACTTCTTTAAATTCTTATCTCTTTCTCATTCGTTTTAGCCGAAGATTTTAATTTAGTTAAATAAAGAAAATACTTAAGATGTATGTGTTTTACGTATGCTAGTTTTATGGTCGGTCATAAATAATAAAATAAATATCACGGCCATAAATAGAAGATAAGAAAAGAGTCGATAAAATCAGTTCTTGAAAAACACTAATACAAACCACAACGCGTTATTATTTCCCTCCTACGTTTTTTCAGTGCTTTGTCGAGGAATATAAGCACAACCACCAGTTCACGGTAAAGTTATTTGGTCGCAAAATAGAGAACGTCATCGAAATCATATTGCCAAAGTGTAAGAAAAGAGTACGTCACGTATGTCAGTTATAGTGTCAGTTATCGTCATTTTAGTGATTAATGGTTCATTCATCCGCGCTACAGGAAATCATTTTTGAGAAAAAATTTCGAAAAGTCATAACCCTAATACACACATACATACATTACTTACTTACTTAGTTGGCCCATTACAGAACATTTGTTTCATAGACCGAACTAAGAAAAGATCTCCATTCCACTCTGTTTTTCGCTTGACTTTTTGGAATACAGCGCCTTTTCATTTCTTCATCCACTTGTATGCTCCATTGAAGCTTAGGCCTGCCGATTCTGCGTGCACCGCCATGTGGCATGTATTCATCGCTCATTCTCATGATATGGCCTAGCCAGCGCAATCGTTGCATCTCGATACGTTTAACTATATGCATGTCTTTGTATAGCTTATATAGCTCGTGGTTCATCCGACGTCGATATTCACCGTCAACGCAAATCGGCCCGTAGATCTTTCAAAGAATTTTCCTCTCAAACACACCAAGCACTGCCTTATCTGCTTGCGCAAGTACCCATGCTTCGGAGCCATACATTAGCACGGGTAGTATCAGCGTTTTGTATAGTGTTATTTTTGTTTGACGAGATGTGGCTTTGTTTTTAAATTGCTTACTTAGACCATAGTAGCATCTGTTGGCCAATACAATTATTCTTCTTATTTCACAACTGATGTTGTTTGTTGTGTTTATGGCAGTGCCGAAGTAGACAAAGTCTTTAACTACCTCAAAATTGTAGGTACCAACATCCACAGTTGGTCCGAGCTCTATGGACGCTTTGCGCGTCGACACCATCAATTTGGTCTTTTCGCCGTTCACCGCCAGACCCACTTTCGCAGATTCTGCTTCGACCTTCCTAAAGGTATCAGTTACTTCGTTTACTGATCGTCCCATGATGTCTATGTCATCAGCATATGCAAGTAACATGTGGCTATTGGTGTAAATTGTGCCATTTCTTTTGACATTTGCATCTCGTATTACCTTTTCCAGCAAAATGTTGAATAGGTCACACGAAAGGCTGTCTCCTTGTCTGAAACCTCTTTTGGTACAAAATTCTTCGGTGACGGTCTTTCCAATTTTAACTGAGGACCTAGTATGAGTTAAAGTCATCTTACAAAGCCGGATGAGCTTTGCGGGGATACCAAATTCAGACATTACGTGGAATACCTTTGGTCGGAGGGGACTGTCGAATTCTGCTTTATAATCGACAAAAAGGTTAAATGTGTCGATCTGCATCTCTTGGGTCTTCTCTAGGATTTGTCGCAGGGTAAATATCTGGTCAATGGTGGACTTGTCAGGTCTAAAGCCACATTGGTATGATCCAATTATTTCGTTGACCATTGGCTTTAGTTGTTCGCACAATATCCCTGACGCTATCTTATAGGCAATAGGGAGAAGACTTATGTCCCTATAGTTGGAGCATACAGTCTTATCTCCTTTCTTATGGACGGGACACAAGATGCTCAGCTTCCAATCGTCGGGTACGCGTTCTTCCTGCTAACTAGCTGATGCATACACCTTATCAGCGCGTCGCCTCCGGTTTTAAACAGCTCGGCTGGTAAGCCATCGGCTCCTGCTGCTTTATTATTCTTCAGCCGGTTGATTGCTGTTTTACCTCATCTTGGCCGGGCGGTATACATTCGATACCATCTTCTGGGATTGGATCTGTGGTATCATCGTCTTCGCTACTATTGGATACCAGCAGATTGGAGAAATGTTCCTTCCATATCCTGAGCACGCTATTTGTATCTGTTACCAGATTACCTTGCTGGTCTCTACAGGAGGATATGTCTGTACAAAAGCCATCTGTTTGATATTTCACACTTTGGTAGAATTTTCGGACTTCATTCTGGCTCTTGTACATCTCGATTTTTTCACACTCCCGCTTTTCCATTTCTCTCTTTTTCTTGCGGAAAAGACGTTTCTCTTCTCTCCTTTTCTCCCGATATCTCTCTCGTGCGCTACGCGTTGCTACTGATTGTAAAGTAGCTCTATATGCCGCATTTTTCTCTTCGGTAGTAGCACGACACTCCTGGTCATACCATGAATTCCTTTGTGGAGGTCTCTGGAATCCAAGTATGGATTTTGCGGCTGTTTGCATGGAGTGGGCAATATGTTGCCATTGTGTTGTTATGTTATCGGGACAAGGAGTGCTCGCGTTAAGCAATTGGGCTAGTTGAGTGGAATATGCTGTGGCTATCTGTTGTGTTTGCAGCCTATCGATGTCCAACTTCCGCGTTGAGTCTGTTCGTGCTTTAATTGCAACGTTTAGACGGGTACGTACCTTTGCTGCAACAAGGTAGTGGTCCGAATCAATGTTTGCGCCTCGGAACGATCGTACATCCAACACGCTGGATGAATGCCTTCCATCTATTACAACATGATCAATTTGATTACTTGTTCTTTGATCTGGAGACAGCCAGGTGCCCTTATGAATATCGAGATGATTAAATCTGGTACTGCTAACTACCATGTTTTTTGCAGCTGCAAAGTCTATCAGCCTCATACCATTGTCAGATGTTTCACTGTGGAGACTGAATTTCCCGACTGTTGGGCCAAAGATATTCTCCTTTCCAATTTTGGCATTAAAATCGCCTAGAATGATTTTAATGTCATGGGCAGGGCAACGGTCATATGTTTCTTCTAAGCGCTCGTAAAATATATCTTTGGTCTGTTCGTCCTTTTCTTCAGTGGGAGCATGAGCGCAAATAAAGATGATGTTGATAAAGTTGGATACCAGACGTTTTAGTCTCCGACTAACTACGAATCCGCAACCAAACTCATGCTTTACGTCATGGCAGCTATAATACAATGCGTCACCTTTAGGTGTTCTTGTGACGCCTTTCCCAATCCATCGTATTTCCTGTATGGCAGTAATATCGGCCTTGTACTTTTCAAGTACGTCTGCCAATGCGAAGACTGCACCTTCTCTATAAAGAGTGCGAACATTCCAGGTGCAGATTCGCAGATCATGGTCCTTAAAACGTTTGCGGGGTTCGTCAACTTTAGAGGGGTTTGTTTTTCTTTTCTTTCGTTTTTTCATAGTAGGATGTTTTTTCTAGGGGAGGGTTACTAACCCGACGCCCAAACCCATGTTTTTAACGTTCTTATGGGTGAACGCGCGGCACATGTTAGCTCACTACCTTTAACGGGTGTTAAAGGCAGTTCCCCAGGTGACACCACGGGGAGGTCAGTGTCCACTTGAGATGAAAGAGGGACCAAGATAAATCCTGGGCTTTGCCATGTTAAAGCCGGTCAAGACCGTTGCTTGGTATCATTCATCCTCTACGTCACCCATACATTGGTCCCTTAAAATGATCGTCTTTCAAACAATGTCTTTTCTGCAGGGCGAATAAGTGATGTCTACAAAACCTTTATGATTATGTTCATCATACGCCAAAGGTTACATATTGCATTTGAAACTCCTATAAAATCCAATATTTTCTAATAACTTTCAATGTTTCAGATATATTTTTCCTCTTTAATATTTGCAAAAAAAAAACTTCTTAAACTTTACTCTATATTTGCCAAATCAAAGACTAGACATTAGTCTTGCTGTTGCAAAAACACTTAAAGCGACAATGTTTGTTGTCACCTGGCAAGTTGTTATCCTTTCCTCTGCTTCATTTCGTTCGCATGTATCTGTCTGTATAACTGTTGTAGAATTTTTCCTGTTTTCAATTCTCGAATTTTCACACCAATGTATGTAGTCCTAATATTCTTGACAATGAACAGGCTATGGTTTAACTTGCCATAAAGACTACAGGAGATTTTGTGGCATTTTTGTGTTTTAGTCCTGGCAATTGTAGGCATAAATCTTTCAGCATTTTATCTTTTATCTTCATCTTGTGGATTGCTGAAACATGCATAGTATTGTTTGGAATAGAAACAAAAAATCCTAATCACTGGGGCATAATTCTATAATATTTGTAATAAGGATAGATGTTTTGCTGTGAAGCCACTGTGACTCTCTTGTTTTCATTTCTATAGTTTTTATACCCTCCACCATAGTATGGAGGGTATATTAAGTTTGTCATTCTGTTTGTAACACATCGAACTAATCATTTGCGACCTTATAAAGTATATATATTCTTGATCAGGATAAAATTCTAAGACGATCTAGCCATGTCCGTCTGTCCGTCTGTTGTAATCACTCTAGCGTCCGCAATAATTGAGATAGAGTGCTGAAATTTTGCACCTGGAAGTCTTTTTTCCATAGGCAGGTCAAGTTCGAAGATGGACTATATCGGTCCACTTTTTGGTATAGCCCCCATATAACGGTACCTCCGGATTTGAGGTATTTTGACGTTCTTCGCCACATTTGCAGACGGAATTAGCTATAATTTAGCACTTAGGGTTCCTAGTGATCAATAAACTTATATCTCAAAGGATATGGGCATAGCTCCATGTTTTGGTATAGTCCCTATATAACGGTACCTCCCAATTTTCGGTATTTTGAGAATTTTAGCCACAATTTTTAACCGAACTATCTGCAATTTGACATTTGAGGTTCTAAGTGGTCATAAAACATCTCCACGAAACATCGTCAACATAGGTCCATGTTTTGGTGTATCCCCCATATATCGGTACCTCCCGACTTTCGGTATTTTGAGAATTTTAGCTACAAATTTTAACCGAACTAGCTGTAATTTGCCATTTGAGGTTCTCAGTGGTCATGATATATCTCCACCAAGCATCGCCAACATAGGTCCATGTTTTGGTATAGCCCCCATATAACGGTACCTCCCGATTTTCGGTATTTTGAGAATTTTAGCCAAAATTTGTAACCGAACTATCTGCAATTTGACACTTGAGGTTCTCAGTGGTCATGAAATATCTCCACCAAACATCGTCAACATAGGTCCATGTTTTAGTATAGCCCCCATATAACGGTAACTCCCGATTTTCGGTATTTTGAGCATTTTAGTTACAATTTTTAACCGAACTAGCTGTAATTTGCCATTTGAGGTTCTCAGTGGTCATTAAACATCCACACCAAACATCGTCAACATAGGTCCATGTTTTGGTATAGCCCCCATATAACGGTACCTCCCAATTTTCGGTATTTTGAGAACTTTAGCTACAGTTTTTAACCGAAATAGCTGTAATTTGCCATTTGAGGTCATTAAACATCCACACCAAACATCGTCAACATAGGTCCATGTTTTGGTATAGCCCGCATATAACGGTACCTCCTGATATTCGGTATTTTGAGAATTTTAGCTACAATTTTTAACCGAACTAGCTGTAATGATTGGTATTTTGAGAATTTTAGCTCCAATTTTGTCTATTAAAAAATAGTCGTCAATATAGGTCCATGTTTCGGTATATCCCCCCATATAACTGTACCTCCCGATTTTCGGGAATTTTCAGTGGTCACGAAATTTCTTCAACATGGTCCATTTTTGAGGGTCTACATTGTTTTGATGAAACTACCCTCAATTTGACTTTTGATGTTTCCTGCAGCTATAAAACTTTTCCTCCAAAAATTGAAAAATAGGTTGACTCTTTGGTATAGCCCCGTATGTGGTACCTTTCACCTCGCTGAACACATTTTTTATACCCTCCACCATAGTATGGAGGGTATATTAAGTTTGTTTTTCCGTTTGTAACGCATTGAAATACTCATTTGCGACCCTATAAAGTATATATATTCTTAATCAGGGTAAAGTTCTGAGTCGATCTGTTCACGTCCGTCCGTCCGTCCGTCTGTGGTAATCACTCTAGCATCCACCAAAATGGAGATAGGACGCTGAAATTTTGGGAAAATGCGTCTTTTGTTTGCAGGCAGGTCAAGTTCGATGATGGGCTATATCGGTCCACGTTTTGGTATAGCCCCCATATAACGGTACCCCCCGATTTACGCTATTTTTTCGTTTTTAGCTGCCTTTTTAGACCGATTTAGCTATAATTTGACATTTAAGGTTCTTAAATGTCAATAAACTTATATAACAAAATTTGTGGACATAGGTCCACGTTTTGGTATAGCCCCCATATAACGGTACCCCCGATTTACGGCATTTTGACGTTTTTAGCTACATTTTCAGACCGATTTAGATATAAATTGACATTTAGGGTTCTTAAATGTCAATAACTTATATAACTAGTGGACATAGGTCCATGTTTTGGAATAGCTCCCATCCCCTTTAATTCACATTTCTAGACCGTATTAGATATAATTTGATATATAGGGTTCTTAGTGATCAAAAAACTTATATTCGAAAAAATTATGAACATAGGTCTATGTTTACAAGTTTTAACCGAATTATCTGTAATTTGAACATTTGACATTTGAAATTATTGGTGGTCAACACACCTCTCCACCAAAAATTTTCAAGAAAGGTCGATGTATTGATAAAGCCCCCATATAAAAGTACCTCCCGATGTTCAGTAATTTGATAATTTTAGCTCCAATATTAAACCGAACTAGGAGTAATTTGACATTTGAAGTTCTTAGTGGTCACAACACCTCTCCATCAACAATTGTCAACGTAAGTCCATGTTCGGATATAGCTCCCATATAACGGTACCTCCCAATTTTCAGTAATTTGGCAATTTTAGCTAACTGTAATTTGACATTTAAAGGTTGTAGTGGTCACCACACGTCTGCATCAACAATTTTCAACATAGCCCCAATATTTTACTTAAAATGTTTAACCGAACGTAGGTCCATGTTTTGGTATAGCTCCAAAACAAACCTTCCGATTTTCCGTACCTTAGCTTTATTTTTGGACGAACCTTCCGTTATTTGAAATTTAAAAGCCAACAAAAATTCTGCAGCAAAAATTGTTCATTTAAGTTCATATTTTCGTATAGCCGACATACCTCCGAACTAGCTGTTAATGACATTTGAAGTTCCCACGTTATGTACCGATTTCCGGTATTTTGAGGATTCTAGCTACAATTTTAACCGAATTAGGAGTTATTTGACAATAAAGGCTCCCATCAAAAACTGTCAAAATAGGTCCATGTTTTATTATAACCCCTATATAACGGTACCTCCCAATTTCTAGCCCACCTAAAATTGTCAACATATGTACATAGTTAGATATAGGCACCATAAAAAAGGGCCTCCCGAATGAAGCATTTTTATGTACATTATCTGACATTTTGACGTACCCACTTAAAGTTGGGGACAAGAATGAAAACTAATTATTCCATTTTAGTTCAGAATATTTGATGGTGGAGGGTATGAAAAGTTCGGCCCGGCCGAACTTAACGCTTTTTTACTTGTTTAGATTAGATAACACTGTGCAACAAAATGGAGGTGAAAGTCTGGGGCACGGAAAATTCCTATTGGGGAAGAAAGGCCTTGGTGATTATACTATGAACCCCGAAGGGCAGATCCGCCGTGAGTCGAACTTCCGCGTTATGGCGTGATGAAATTTTTGTTAGAGACCCTGTGGGCCATCAGGAATTAGCGCTATATCTTTGTTCACTGTTGTTTAAGTGCTCTACAAAAACAACAAACAAAAATATAATGCTAATTGATGATGGCATACAGGGTCTCTTGCAAACACTTCATCACGCCATAAAGCTGAAGTTCGACTCACGGCGCATCTGTCCTTCAGGGTTTTTAATATACACACACCAAGGGCTTTCATCTCCAAAAGGAATTATCTCTGCCCCAACATTTGTGTTCACAGCGTAATTCAAGCAATAGTGGGAGGCAGTCTATCCATTGTCGAAAAGTTGTTCCACCTAAAATTGTAGAAGGACCTTAATTATTCCATTTTAATTAAGACTATTTTATGGTGGAGGGTATAAAAAGTTCGGCCCGGCGACTTTTTACTTGTTCCTGTTTGCGTTTGTTTCCACAACATCATTGAGTTTATATCTAACATAAACAAGAATTGAAATAGAGGCGCTCAGCGCCAAAACGGCCTGACCCACATGCCCAAAAAATCAAACTGAGAGCCTCATATATAAGAAGAAAAACATGGTTAACAAAAACAAAGTTCATCACTTCCAATGCTATACCGTGAGGTTTTATGAGTTAGAGGTGGGTGCTGTGACTGTTCTCTTTATATTCTCTTACATTTGTGTCAAGTATGTCCTATCTTATAATTACGAAAAAATCTGTTCTTTTTTGTTACAATAACAATTCTGTTTTCCCCTTCTTGGTTCTTTTATAATTCATGTCATGAGAACTGAGAGAAAAATAGTGGTTATAGTTTGGCCACATCTATCTTTTTTGAGTCTATTGTGCTTCCTTGGTTTTTCTTTCTCTACCTCAATTAGTAAAGGAAATGCATGTGTAATACAAAGAAAACAATGTGGTTGGTGGTAGTGTCTTTCTTTTCCCTTTGTCTTTAGCTTTCATACACAGACCGCCTTAAAATTTTATGTTTTTCATTTATTCTAACTATCTCCCCACATGCCTTCCTTTTGTTATTTATTCAAGCACAAATCTTGAAATAACAAAAGGGGAAGACGATTCCCCAAGTTTCAAACTTAGACACAAGTTGCTGACACCTTGCCAAGAAAAACAAACCAGAAACCACTTAGAAAACACTTGTTCTGAACAAAAAATACTAACAATCAAAGTGGGTGAAGAAGATTGAGGGCACCGATATGGTGTCAGTACTTAACGAAAACTGTCTCAAAAGGTGTTAAAATGTTGGTCGTGCTTGGATAACACAATGTCTATGGCTATGTGCCGGGTCACATAAAGATATTTATTTTATAGTTCATTACACCTGTTAGTCTGTAGGTAGAAGAGTGTGGATGGGTGTATGATGAAATAATACAAACATAAATAGTTTCACAAAACTCATGTATGTATATCTTTCTCGTAGTTGTTACCCTCTTGTTTCAATAGTTTACAAAGTGGCATCATGTCAATAGTGTGACGACGAAAGTCGTTACACTTGTTTTCGTCCCCACCATTCATGTTATATTTTGTTTTGTTGGATTATATTATTATTAACACTAAATAAATGAATTTCTCCTTTTAACAGTATTCGTATAGTTTCACTGTTAACCGTTAGGTTCACTGACCGATCGGGTCAAGGCCACGTGTTGGCGAACAACTGGTAACAGGTGAACCTATCACGAAGGTTATCTGTACCCTTAAAGGAATTTTAAGAATTTATTAGAGGTAATAGGTACCTCCAGTTTTTCCTATAAAAGGGCAGGAGGAATTACAAGGGGGATCAGTTGGTGAACAAGTGTCGAAGTGTACAGTGCGCGAATATACCCCGAGTGTCCAGTCGAAGTAAACCAGGTGAGTCAGAGTGGTGATTTATTCTTTTTACAGTCGTGTCAACCTGAGTAGTGTCCGTAACTCTCGGGCTTCCCTCGTGCCAATCTGAGTAGTGTTTGTAACTCTCAGATTCCCCTCGTGCCAGTCTGAGTAGTGTCCGTAACTCTCAGATTCCCCTCGTGCCAATCTGAGTAGTGTCCGTAACTCTCGGATTCCCCTCGTGTCAACCTGAGTAGTGTCCGTAACTCTCGGGCTTCCCTCGTGCTAATCTGAGTAGTGTCCGCAACTCTCGGATTCCCCTCGTGTCAACCTGAGTAGTGTCCGTAACTCTCGGGCTTCCCTCGTGCTAATCTGAGTAGTGTCCGTAACTCTCGGATTCCCCTCGTGTCAACCTGAGTAGTGTCCGTAACTCTCGGGCTTCCCTCGTGCTAATCTGAGTAGTGTCCGCAACTCTTGGATTCCCCTCGTGTCAACCTAAGTAGTGTCCGTAACTCTCGGGCTTCCCTCGTGCTAATCCGAGTAGTGTCCGTAACTCTCGGATCCCCCTCGTGTCAACCTGAGTAGTGTCCGTAACTCTCGGGCTTCCCTCGTGCTAATCTGAGTAGTGTCCGTAACTCTCGGGCTTCCCTCGTGCTAATCTGAGTAGTGTCCGTAACTCTCGGATCCCCCTCGTGTCAACCAGAGTAGTGTCCGTAACTCTCGGGCTTCCCTCGTGCTAATCTGAGTAGTGTCCGTAACTCTCGGATTCCACTCGTGTCAACCTGAGTAGTGTCCGTAACTCTCGGATTTCCCTCGTGTCAACCCTCGTCTGACCTTAAGATCGGCAGTGGATCTCCAGCAAATCCCAACCCCATATTAACCACCGGACCGGGTCTTCGACAGGCCATATCTCCGAAACAGAAGGGAGTACTTATCCAGGTCTCCGTCAGGGCCAGCAAAGCTAACGTCTTGGCAGGGAGTACTTATCCAGGTCTCCCACAGCGGCAGGGAACGGCGAGGAAGAGTATCCAGGGCTGCGTGGAACAATCTACCGGAGTGCTTATCCAGGTCTCCCACAACGGCAGAGAACGACGAGAAGACCATCAGCTGAGCGTACTTATCTAGGTCGCTCCGATAGTGCTGACTGGGGAGACGTAGCCGACACATATTTATTCCACAATATATATATATATATACATGTTCAAAAATCCGCCAATCAATCTTTAACAATAAAGCCACAAATTGGTTAAAACCCAAACAAACCGTGTTTTCTCTCTCTCGGTGACTTTTATAAATTTCTGTGACAGACTCTGGCCCCCGAGAGCTATCCCAGCGATTAGAGGGAACTTGTGTCGTTACAGTGGCGCCCGAGCAGGGACCAGAGAGAGTTGATAACCGGTAGAAAATAAGGGTACAAATTCTGAACGCAGCACGACATGGATAACACCTTAAGGGTGTCATGGGCGTATAGTCTTCGAAAGGAAGAACTAACAACGTATCTGGCGGAATATGATCGCGATACTAGCGGAACCGTCGAGGAGTTGAAAAGACGGTTTGGGCAGTTTCTTGCAGAGGATCATGACCCGAAACGACGCGCTAACCTGCTAATTCTACAAGCGAAGCATGAGCCATCCACATCAGCATCCAGACCCTCCACGCCAAAGAATGTGCCGGGAATAGCGATAACCGGAGTAGGCGGTATGGCCGTTACACCGGACAAGCTCCAGCGCGAGATGGAAAACCTCAACAAGAAGAATGTGGAGGATTCTCGGTTCTGTGGAGGAAGCTCTCCCCAGGGCAAGGAGAAAGCCACGGACGAACTTCGCCAAGACTCACCACAAGATACCCACTCGACGCAAACGGTGGCCTCGATGAGGGGCACGGCTGAACAAGTTAGGAAGTGGAACTTGACGTACGATGGGGAATGTGAGCCCTGGGATTTCCTGGAGAGAATTGAAGAGCTTACCACGATGTACGACCTGAATAAGAATTTACTGCCGGCGGTGATGCCAGAGGTGTTGAGAGGTAGAGCTCTAATATGGTTCAGGAATAACAACAAACAGTGGAGTACCTGGGTAAGCTTTCGGGAAGACATGCTCAAGTTCTTCCTCCCTCTGCGGTATTTTGAGCACCTGGATGATGAGATCCGGAAGAGACGGCAAAAGCCTCGGGAGACCTTTAAGAATTTTGCACTCCATATGCAGAACCTTATGCGGCACAGCGATATGAGCGAGGCCCAGAAAGTGGAAAGGATCTTCCGCAATGCGCTCGCAGAATATCAGTGGTATATCCGACGTCGGGACTTCTTAACGCTAGGGGATCTCCTCGAAATGGCAGAAGATTTGGAGAGCTTACCTCCGGGGCCGGGTCATGTCCGAGAGAATCACCGGCTCATGGATCCGGTCGAACAGAGTAATTTGCCTAGCACTATCGATCCGAAAACTGCCTGCAGACGTTGTGCTCAACAGGGACATTTCGCGTCTCAGTGTAGGAACCCACAGGTTTTATTCTGCTGGCAGTGTGGACGGAGAGGGGTCCGCACCATAGCTTGCTGCCGGCCGCCGTCGGGAAACGCCAGCAGGGTCCGCATGAACAGAGGGGGAGCGGATCCTTCGACCAAAACGAATGCCCTCAACCTAGTACATCATTAACCATCGAAGGTACCAGAATAATTGCTACAGTTATGATTGCGAATCGAAGAGTTGCCGCTACTGTGGACACAGGAGCCACGAGCAACTTCATCAGCCAAAAACTAGCCACTACCATCCGGAACGAGGCGCCAGGTATGCCGTATACCGCCAGCGTTACCTTGGCAGACGGCTCCCAGCGTCAGGTCCTAGAAGCCATTGAAACGCACGTCGCACTCGGCAATCAACGACTACAAATCCGCTTCTTGGTGATGCCAGACGCGACTGAAAGTCTACTATTGGGACTTGATTTCCTGGTGAAGGTTGGAGCTCGACTCACATGCGCCGGCCTGACATGCGACTTCGGTACGCAGTCGGAGGAACATCACCACCGGACCATAGTGACAGGTGATGCCACCCAAGCCGCAAACGGTGGCGAAGTTGCAGTCCCGGGGCACAAAACGGTAAGTGAGTGTGAACTAGAGGAACGGACGAAGATACGGACCTTTTTAGAAGAGGAGCTCCAGAAGTTCCGCGAGATTCATGGACCATCCACCGCCGCGATTCATCGCATTAACATGAAGGATGACCGGCCTTTTAAGCTCAGGTATGCTCCCCGAAACCCCGCAATGCAGTCCATTATTGATGGGAAGATAAATGAGCTCTTAGCATTGGGATATATAGAGCCGTCTCACAGCCCTTACAGTTCCCCTATAACGCTGGCGCAAAAGAAGAACGGAACGTGGCGGTTATGTATTGACTTTCGCCAACTTAACAGCAGATCGGAGCCGGACGCGTATCCTTTGCCAAGAATTGACTCCATCTTAAATCGCCTTCGTGAAGCTCGGTATGTTAGTAGTCTCGACCTTAAAGATGGTTATTGGCAGATTCCTATGGATGAGGACAGCAAAAGGTATACCGCGTTTACCGTGGCGGGTCGAGGCCTGTATCAGTGGAGAGTAATGCCCTTTGGTCTCCATTCCGCACCGGCAACATTCCAGAGGGCCCTAGATAGCGTAATAGGACCTGAAATGGAACCTCACGCTTTCGCCTATTTGGATGATATCATCGTCATTGGAAAATCGTTGGAGGAACATTTGTCGAATCTTAAGGAAGTTTTTCGACGGCTTAGAGAGGCCCGACTACGTATAAACCCCGACAAATGCGAATTCTTTAAGAAGGAAACGAAGTATCTGGGGCATGTTGTCAGCGGGAATGGGATACACACGGACCCAGATAAGGTGGCTGCTATTCAGGAAATGACAGCGCCAGAAACACTCAAAGAACTACGTCGGTTTCTTGGGGTGGTTTCGTGGTATCGTAGGTTTGTGCCAGACTTCGCAACGTTAGCTCAGCCTCTCACTCTGCTTCTCAAGAAAGGCAGACACTGGAAGTGGACCGAGGACCAACAAACAGTTTTCGAGGTGCTTAAAGCCAGACTCACCCAAGCCCCTATTTTAGCATGTCCAGATTTCACGCGGCAGTTCATATTACAGACGGATGCCAGCGACCACGGCCTCGGAGCTGTTTTGACTCAGTTATTCGATGAAGGCGAAAGGGTTATAGCTTACGCCAGTCGTACGTTGAATGATGCGGAAAGGAACTACTCGGCTACGGAGAAGGAGTGCCTGGCAATAGTGTGGGGCATCCGGAAAATGCGACAATACGTTGAGGGTTACAGTTTCTTGGTAATCACAGACCACCTGGCGCTGAAATGGCTCAACTCTATAGACAATCCGACCGGTCGACTGGCACGCTGGGCTCTGGAGCTCCAGCAGTATAAATTCACCGTGCAATACCGGAAGGGCTGCCTTAACGTGGTAGCCGATACCTTGTCACGCCATCCCGTCGAGTCACTACAGCGTGCGGTGGAGGAAGAGGCCCCTCAATGTCCATGGGTTCAACAGAAGATGGAAGCTATCATGGCTGATCCTAAGCAACTCCCGGACTACTCCATTGTTGGCACTCAGCTTTACCGGCATATTCAGAGAACAACCAACGACGAAGATGACACCCCTTGGAAGTTGTGTGTTCCGAACCACTTACGCGGACGGGTCCTCCGCGAGAATCACGACCAACCGGCGGCTGGTCACCTGGGCGTTCGGAAAACTATCCAGAGGATATGTGGCCGGTACTACTGGCCGGGAATGGTGCGCGACATCACCCGTTTTGTTAAAAGTTGCAAATCGTGCCAGATGTACAAGCCCAGTCAAACAGCGCCTGCTGGTGAGATGCTTCAATCGTTGCCAGAGGAACCATGGGCAACGGTATGCGCAGATTTTGTGGGCCCAATGCCACGCACTAAACACGGAAACTGTATGTTGCTGGTGTTCGTCGACAGGTTCACGAAGTGGGTCGAGTTGGTGGCCCTGCGAAAGGCCACGGCCGAAGGAGTGGTAAAGGCGTTTAGGGAGAGGATACTGTCCAGATTTGGTACTCCAAAGCTCTTCATTACGGATAATGGCAGCCAGTTCACGAGCCGGGTCCTTGAAAGTTATATGCGGCAGGTCGGCGTTCGACGACAGTTTACGGCACCATATTGCCCTCAGGAAAACCCCACGGAGCGGGCTAACAGGACCATTAAGACCATAATTGCTCAGCTGGCCGAAAACCAACACACTAAGTGGGACGAATACCTTCCGGAAATCTCGTTGGCCGTGAATACGAGTATTTCGGAGTCAACCGGGTACAGTCCAGCTTTCCTGGTACAGGGCCGGGAGCCGAGACTTCCAGGGGCACTTTTCGACGAAGTAGCCACTGGCACAGGAGCTAGAGTCATCGAGCCGTCACGAAGAGCGGATGAGCTCCGGGAGGTTATGCAGATCGTCAAGAGGAACTTGGCGCGAGTGGGAGAGGATCAGATGCGTCGATATAATCTCAGGCGTCGGAGGTGGACTCCTGCGGTCGGGGACTTGGTACTGATAAAACAGCACCCGTTGTCAAAGGCCGGAGAGAATTTTGCAGCGAAATTGGCTCCGAAGTTTGACGGTCCATACGAAGTCCTAAGTTTCGTCTCCCCTGTTATTGCTAGGGTCCGTGTCCTAAACGGGAGGGATGAAAGAAATGCTCACGTGAGCGACATGAAATCTTACATTTCCCCATCTGAACAGAAGAATCAATGTGTGACCACTAATCATTATCATGTCCTTTCTTCCTTAACAGATTCAACCATGGAGAACAAAAGCCAACCCCCTCGCACCAAAGCTTTTTATAAGCAACAGTGGCAGCTTCTTGAGTCGATGAAGCCCTGCTCAGTCCGCATCCCCAAACTGGACCAGACGGGGTGTGACGTGGCCCGAAAAGCTGTCCAGAACTCTTCTCAACACCCTAAAACGATGAAGCGAGCCTCCAAGGAAAACCCACACCACCAGCCAGTTAAGCGGGTCCCGCCTAAGCAGTTACCCACAGTCCGTCCACCTGCAGTCCGACAACCTGGCAAGACGAATCAGAGTCAGACATCAACCAACCCACCACCCAAGTCTCCTGAGCAGTCAAAACCACCTGCAACCCAACCGGGCCCTGCACGTCGTCCCAATGTGTCTAAACCGCTACCGACAATAGTGGAGACGATCGTGATCTCGTCGGATGATGAGGAACCGGCAACACCTCCACGCAGGGCGCCGTCCGCACATAACAATCCAGACACACCCCCTCCTTTGGTATCCCCGGTGTCGACAGGGGTGGGAGTAAATAGTCTGCCACCCACTCCGGGTCGCGGCATCTTCTGGGACACTGATCTACCCCCAACTCCCGGCCGAGGTATTTGTGGTCTGGGTTTTCCGTCAACAACAGGACCAAATGTGCGTAACCCATCCTCGCCGCGCTACGCCTCGTCGTCTGAGTCAGAACCAAGAACTCCTAGGAAAAATGCTCGGTTGGAAAATTTACGAAGCCCATGCAGGCCAATTGTGCCAAGTGTGGTTGTGGTACCACCGGCTCCAACAAGTTCTCCTCGAGAAATACCTTTTCTGTGCCGGGAAGTGTTGTCTGCCGAGGTGAAGGACGGGTTACAACCGTGTTTACAAGAGGCACTAAGGAGATGTTCTCCCTCGCAACCATATAAGCGAGTATT
This sequence comes from Musca autumnalis, assembly GCF_047663935.1. Classification (NCBI taxonomy): domain Eukaryota; kingdom Metazoa; phylum Arthropoda; class Insecta; order Diptera; family Muscidae; genus Musca; species Musca autumnalis. The sequence continues at coordinate 32,677,585 of NW_027411866.1, read as the reverse complement.
TAGGGTTGCAGGTCAAAGGATTCGGGTACACATTAACCGCCAAGGCAAAATAATAGTGTCCAGTCGCTGAACAGCCGGCCTGTCTACGGGGGGAGGCAGTGTGACGACGAAAGTCGTTACATTTGTTTTCGTCCCCACCATTAATGTTATATTTTGTTTTGTTGGATTATATTATTATTAACACTAAATAAATGAATTTCTCCTTTTAACAGTATTCGTATAGTTTCACTGTTAACCGTTAGGTTCACTGACCGATCGGGTCAAGGCCACGTGTTGGCGAACAACTGGTAACAGGTGAACCTATCACGAAGGTTATCTGTACCCTTAAAGGAATTTTAAGAATTTATTAGAGGTAATAGGTACCTCCAGTTTTTCCTATAAAAGGGCAGGAGGAATTACAAGGGGGATCAGTTGGTGAACAAGTGTCGAAGTGTACAGTGCGCGAATATACCCCGAGTGTCCAGTCGAAGTAAACCAGGTGAGTCAGAGTGGTGATTTATTCTTTTTACAGTCGTGTCAACCTGAGTAGTGTCCGTAACTCTCGGGCTTCCCTCGTGCCAATCTGAGTAGTGTCCGTAACTCTCAGATTCCCCTCGTGCCAGTCTGAGTAGTGTCCGTAACTCTCAGATTCCCCTCGTGCCAATCTGAGTAGTGTCCGTAACTCTCGGATTCCCCTCGTGTCAACCTGAGTAGTGTCCGTAACTCTCGGGCTTCCCTCGTGCTAATCTGAGTAGTGTCCGCAACTCTCGGATTCCCCTCGTGTCAACCTGAGTAGTGTCCGTAACTCTCGGGCTTCCCTCGTGCTAATCTGAGTAGTGTCCGTAACTCTCGGATTCCCCTCGTGTCAACCTGAGTAGTGTCCGTAACTCTCGGGCTTCCCTCGTGCTAATCTGAGTAGTGTCCGCAACTCTTGGATTCCCCTCGTGTCAACCTAAGTAGTGTCCGTAACTCTCGGGCTTCCCTCGTGCTAATCCGAGTAGTGTCCGTAACTCTCGGATCCCCCTCGTGTCAACCTGAGTAGTGTCCGTAACTCTCGGGCTTCCCTCGTGCTAATCTGAGTAGTGTCCGTAACTCTCGGGCTTCCCTCGTGCTAATCTGAGTAGTGTCCGTAACTCTCGGATCCCCCTCGTGTCAACCAGAGTAGTGTCCGTAACTCTCGGGCTTCCCTCGTGCTAATCTGAGTAGTGTCCGTAACTCTCGGATTCCACTCGTGTCAACCTGAGTAGTGTCCGTAACTCTCGGATTTCCCTCGTGTCAACCCTCGTCTGACCTTAAGATCGGCAGTGGATCTCCAGCAAATCCCAACCCCATATTAACCACCGGACCGGGTCTTCGACAGGCCATATCTCCGAAACAGAAGGGAGTACTTATCCAGGTCTCCGTCAGGGCCAGCAAAGCTAACGTCTTGGCAGGGAGTACTTATCCAGGTCTCCCACAGCGGCAGGGAACGGCGAGGAAGAGTATCCAGGGCTGCGTGGAACAATCTACCGGAGTGCTTATCCAGGTCTCCCACAACGGCAGAGAACGACGAGAAGACCATCAGCTGAGCGTACTTATCTAGGTCGCTCCGATAGTGCTGACTGGGGAGACGTAGCCGACACATATTTATTCCACAATATATATATATATATATATATATACATGTTCAAAAATCCGCCAATCAATCTTTAACAATAAAGCCACAAATTGGTTAAAACCCAAACAAACCGTGTTTTCTCTCTCTCGGTCACTTTTATAAATTTCTGTGACAGACTCTGGCCCCCGAGAGCTATCCCAGCGATTAGAGGGAACTTGTGTCGTTACAATGGCAATAATATGATCCGATATAATCAATTTGTTCCATCAAACATCACAAAAACGTGTATATTGCTAATTTTATTGCTAATGGGCTGTCTATTGGCTCCATAACTTGTGCGATAAAATAGACTCATTATCAAGAAAATGATGTTTAATTGCAGATAAGTCTCTTCTTTCCATTTTGATGTTGTCAATCCTTTAAATATTTTATTGTCACAACCTGTCTTCACCAGACAATTTAAAGGTTTGTTCGTAATTGTTCATTCATAATAAATGAATTCTTTTGACTTGCATTCTTCCTTCAATGAAATTGCATTAAGCTTATGAAGATAAAAATATGTGTCACATGTGCAATTCAAAAGCAACACAGGGAAATTCAATAAACTCATCTGGCACGAACATTTTGTTATACCTACCTTTGGATCTTTCATTTTGTATTGATGACTTTCCAAAGATTCATTTCCTTCATTTGAAGTCATGATATGCAAAACTCTTTGCCAAAATTCAATTTTAGCAAGTATAAGTGGAAACAGCAATATCCTCAGCCATAACAATGAAGACAACAATGTATCAGATTGGAATTTTAAATTGAAATTCAATTTCCAATACTCTGATGCCATGTATCGCAAATACTCGTTATAATTGCTATCTTCATAACTGGGTAAGTACTTTTACAGTTCCGGTAGCATTGTTAAAGAGTGTGCATGCACACCACAAAAGTTAGTTTATATATAATTTTTAACGATTCCAGGTGACACACTCAGGATGTGTAGTAGCTAATACATACAGAAACAGAGGTAAAGATGCATCACAAATTTTAAATAATAGCGTTTATCTTTGCATGTAAACTAGAAATGTAGGCAGTATAGGTGTCTATTGTGTCTGGGTGTCTAGGTGTCTGCTTTGTCATTACGTTTGTAACACATCGAAATATTCGTATGAGACCCTACCCAGCAAGCATTTATTATCGCCCATTACCCGAAGCAGTCACTCCCAGGCGATAGAAATACACATCCGCGATCTCGCATTCTAATTGAAGTAGGCACACCGTTCGGGAAGAAACGAACCACGTCCACGACACTACTTGTGAATGCCGCTTTCGACACTTCCTAGAAGTACTTTTAGCGATAAAATTGGTTGTGACGAAAAAAAAAACATTTTTTTTTCGTTTTTCATTTTATCTGTGGTTATTCTTTTAATTTTTATTTTTACTATTCTAATTAATGTTCCAAATTACATTCGTTTTTAAAGAACTATCCTTAGATGAAATTGCCATCTTCATTAATTTTTGTACTTTTAAAAATGTTATGTTGCCTGGCCTGGGAATCAAACCCATGACCTTAAGAATGCAAAGCGAACATGCTTACCACTGCACCACCGTACCTTATAAACACCAGATAGACTAAAGTCTTATATTAGTTTAAGGTTGTACACGCCTCAAATGAACGTGAACAATCGAAGTGTCCGCATTGACCAGAAAAAGTGTCTGCCCACGCGATAGTCGTAAGTAGTAGACATTGTTTGTGTAAACAATCAATAATAGAATTTCGATCTCCTTTTCTGACACTAGGTAGTTATTCAAGAAGTTCAAAAAGGGACAGCAATGCAATTGTTATTGTAAAATGATAAAGGATCGCTATTTTCTAGAATAGAAGTTCAGAAAGCGATTACTTCTGATAGAGGAAGTGACTCACTCACTCCCAATTGCTGGCTGGGTATGAATTATATACATATACATTCTTGATTATCATAAAATTCTAAGACAGACGGACCTGTCTGTTGAAATCAAGATACAGCTTGCTATATTTAAGATAAGATAAAAGGATACATAGAAACCTTTCAAAATAAACTACTTAACCTAGCCATCAAACAAAAACACCACGAAGTAACAAACAACAATAAAGAAATACAATCAATAGAAAAAGCACTAGATAAATACCTAACAACAGATGAGAAAGAGAACATTAATTCCAACGAGAACAACATATCAACAATATTCAGAACAAAACAACCAACATACAAAAACAAAAATTTTAAAAATTAAAGAAACAACAAATAGAAGAACTTTACATAAAGCATAACGAACAAGTAAGCAAAGGCTATAGTCGGACCGGGCCGACCATGCAATACCCTACACCACCCTGTGAATTAGCTTTCAGCAAATCAAAATTCCTTGAACCACGGTGGCACCAATAAATAATTTTACCATGGAAATTTGAGGAGGTTGATATAGCTCCACTCTGTGGCATAATATTAAAAACGAAGATACGTAATGATTTTTTTGGCATTGATCATATTAAATGTATAGGACGTCTATTCTTTAAAAATCAGAAAATGTAAAATTTCCATGTTATGACATTTCTAATAGGGTGTCAACGTGGTGCAATGGTATCAAAATTTCAACGATGGCAAAATACCTCTCAGTAATTTTGGCGACATTTCCTGAGTATCTCAGTCATGAAAAACTTCTCCAAAAGTGGTGTCTTAGGACACGCCTTTCGGACTCGGCCGAAAAACAGTAGATCACATATCATCAGACAGCGTAACCCTATGCAAATGCATATATTGGTTAGGAGTGTCGTAGAGGTAATGTGATTAGACAAAAACTCGTTTTATAATAAAATAAAACGAATTAGTCTGGACCTATTTTTTCCATATTTTATCATATTTGCATTAAAATGAACATATGCAAGGATTTGTGGCCCAAATATCCCACAAATTGGCTGAAATTTTGTATTAAATCTCCGTTGGGGTATAAAACTTTCGACCTGAAATTTATCGGTATAGGTCCACGTCTTCATATAGCTCCCATAGAAAGATACCTCTCGATTTTCGGCATTTTGAAGGGTGCGGCCTCAATATCCCACTGAAATGGCTGACATTTTATATTAAGCCTTCGTTGGGGGTATAAAACTTTCCACTTGAAATTTGTCGGTATAGATCTAAGTCTTAATATACCTCCCATAGAACGATATCTCCCCATATTCGATAATTTGAAGGTTGTGGCTGTGGTTACAGATTTCCCTATTTTATTGAATTGTCTGAGGAGAATTTTAACAGAAAAAATGTGCACACAAACATTTTAAATGATATTATTCAATTTTTCTGTGATATATTTCGACTGCAATTTAATCAGAAGCCAAAAATATGCCCAGTCCCAAAATTTGACAAAAGTAGAGGTTTTATAATATTCCGCTGTCTACATATCACTGAGCTAATATTAATTGGGGTACACTCACTGATATGAGTCGAACAGTTATATATTATACATTTCTAAAAAAAAACTGGGAATTTCTCTGTCATGATAGAGACAATTTGTAGCATGGGAGGAAGATGTGGCTTTCTTCAGAAAACTCGTTATATATTAGGCAGTAGGCCCGTTATCAAACACACATATTATTGCAATTTTCATCAGAGGAAAGGTCAGTAGTTATTTTTCCATTTATAGGCGACTTTGCCGGTGTATGTCCTCCAGGAATTCAAATATCGACCAAAAATATTTTTTTTATTTTTCGTACAAAAGTAATGGTCCATTTCACCAGCTAAACAATATCAGATCTTCATCCAAAATGTTATACATCTTGTTCGACCTAAAACCTTACCTCGTGCAAAATTTCGTGACTATTGAGCTATAATTGCGACCTCTAGCGTGCTTATGATTACACTACAAGCAAAAAACTGGGTATATTAGGCTGTAACTCTGTTATCTGACCACGTAAATCAACATAATTGGTATCAATGGAAAGAGCAAGAGTTGGCCTTCCAAATATCTTTATTATTTACGTGGCCGGAATGTGTCTTCCAGGAATAAAGATATAACTGGTATATAAAAAAATTTCACAATTTTCACACAAAAGTTGTGGTCTATTTAACCCTCTAAACATCAGCCGATCACCATCTCAAATTGCAAGCATTTTCTTTGTCATATACTGTTATCTCGTTGGAATTTTCGACGCGAGCGGGCTATTATTGCGACCTACAGAGCACATACAAAATCCAATAAAAATTATGTTTTTGGTCCATTTCACCCGCTAAATATTTCACGATCATCACCAATGAAAATAGCGATCTATTTTGATATAAAACCGACCACCATACCAAATTACGTGACGATCGGTCCATAATTGCGGCTTGGAGTTTGATTACAATTTATAATGGACAGACGGACACACGGACGGACGGACGGACACACATCTCAAAATCGCTTTATCTCACCGAGATATGAAGATTGGTATACCACATTGGGGTCTCCGACGAATATTTCGCGGTGTTACATGAATTTTTACCAAAACAAACTTATAATATCCTTTCCACATAGTGGTGTAGGGTATAAAAATGGTTCGTCAACAAAACCAACAAAGAATTCCCGCAAGAGGTAAAGTGGCTCCTCTCATTAGGAGAAAAATTTGCTTTACCAATAACAAAATGAGAATTTCCCCTGTTTAGGTTTATTGCTGACGGAGACGATATCATACAGACAAACGATGACAAATAGAAACAAGAAGCAATGAGAACACGGTTTACAACAATGATCGATACGCATTTGAATAAGATGAGAGAAAAAAGGGAAGGATAAATTCGTGAATAGCACAGTGGAACGCTCACGTACTTTCTTGAAAAGGACAAGGATATTTTGATTATGAATGCTGACAAAGGTAATGTTACGGTAGCTATGAATAAAGAAGATCACAAACAGAGGATGATGAATATCATATCGGACATGATGACATATCAACGTATAAATAAGAACCCAACAAATAACCTAATTAAAACTAATAATGAAGTAGTAGAAGAACTGTATAAAAATAACGTAATTTCGGCAACAGAAAGAAAAAATCTTAAACTGACATGGTAACAGCACCTAGACTGTATGGATTTCCAAAAATCCATAAATCGGATCTTAAACTGACATGGTAACAGCACCTAGACTGTATGGATTTCCAAAAATCCATAAATCGGATTAGCCTTTAGCCAAAGTACAATGTAAGAGATTCCATAACATTCAAAAACAAATTAAGTAACACTCAAATCAAGTTTAACGATAATAGAAGAGAGAGCATATTTCTCAGTATTCTTAAGTTTTGAATTAAGGACAACCGATATTTTAAATGTGATGACAAAGTTTATAAGCAGAAAAAAGGAATGCCAATGGGTTCTCCAGCTTCTCCTATAATAGCTGATCTGGTTATGGAGAAACCTCTTACAAACTGTATGAAAAACTGGACGACAAAACCAGTAGTGATAACGAAATATGTTGACGATCTTTTTGTGATACATACTTGAGAATGATACAAAACCGAATACATTAATGACATTAAACAATTTCCACAACAATATCAAGTTTACGATAGAAGAAAAACGCAATGGATGTGTACCGTATTTAGATACTATTATCTACAGAAATAATGGACGATTGGAAATCGACTGCTATCAAAAACCTTCAGCTTCTGGACGAATCATAAACTACTACTCTAAACACCCCAAACAAATGATCCTAAACACTGCAAATCCATGGTTTATATACCACAAATATCTGAGAGATTTCAGAATTCAAATTTAAACTCAAAAAAACTGAAAATACTCTGAAAATGTTATTCACAAATACGAAAAACAAAGTAGATAAGATGGATAAACACAATTTAATATACAAAATTGAATGTGACGGCAACAGTAATGAAAAATGTGGGAAAATGTATGTTGGTACTAATAAAAACAAATTAAAAACACGAATATCTTCGCACAAATCGGACATTAAATTAAGGAATCAAAACGTAATTTAAACAAGTAAAAAAGCGTTATGTTCGGCCGGGCCGAACTTTTCATACCCTCCACCATAAAATACTCTGAACTAAAATGGAATAATTAGTTTTCATTCCTGTCCCCAACTTTAAGTGGGTACGTTAAAATGTCAGATAATGTATATAAAATGTTTCTTTTGGTAGGCCCTTTTTTATGATGCCTATATCTAACTATGTATATTGACAATTTTTGGTGGGCTAGAAATAGGGAGGTACCGTTATATTGGACTTATAATAAAACATGGGCCTATGTTGACAGTTTTTGATGGGAGCCTTTAATGTCAAATAACTCCTAATTCGGTTAAAAATTGTAGCCACGGAAAATCGGGAGGTTTGTTTTGGGTCAATACCAAAACATGGACCTACGTTCGGTTAAATATTTAAGTTAAATCCTCAAAGTACCGAAAATCGGGAAGTACCGTTATATTGGGACTATGTTGAAAATTGTTGATGCAGATGTTTGGTGACCACTACAACCTTCAAATGTCAAATTACAGTTAGTTCGGTTAAAAATTGTAGCTAAAATTGCCAAATTACTGAAAATTGGGAGTTACCGTTATATGGGAGCTATATCCGAACATGGACCTATGTTGACAATTTTTGATGGAGAGGTGTTTTGACCACTAAGAACATCAAATGTCAAATTACTGCTAGTTCGGTTTAATATTGTAACTAAAATAATCAAATTACTGAAAATCGGGAGGTACTTTTAAATGTGGGCTTTATCAATACATCGACCTTTCTTGACAATTTTTGGTGGAGAGGTGTGGTGACCACTAAGAATTTCAAATGTCAAACGTTCAAATTAGAGATAATTCGGTTAGAGACACCGTTATATGGGGGCTATACCAAAACGTGGACCGATATAGCCCATCATCGAACTTGACCTGCCTACAAACAAAAGACGCATTTTCCCAAAATTTCAATCAATTTTGGTGGAGAGGTGTGGTGACCACTAAGAACTTCAAATGTCAAATGTTGAAATTACAGCTAATTCGGTTAAAACTTGTAGCTAAAAATCTCAAAATACCGAACATTAGGAGGTACCGTTTATAGGGCTATACCAAAACATGTATCTATGTTCATAATTTTTTCGAATATAAGTTTCTTTGTCACTAAGAACCCTAAATATCAAATTATAGCTAATTCGGTCTAGAAATGCGACTTAAATCAAAACATTGATCTACGTCCACTAGTTTTCTTATATAAGTTTATTGACACTTTAGAACCCTAATTGTCAAATTATAGCTAAATCGGTCTGAAAATGTAGCTAAAAACGTCAAAATACCGTAAATCGGGTTGTACCGTTATATGGGGGCTATACCAAAACGTGGACCTATGTCCACAATTTTTGTTATATAAATTTATTGACACTTAAGAACCATAAATGTCAAATTATAGCTAAATCGGTCTGAAAATGTAGCTAAAAACGGCAAAATACCGTAAATCGGGGGGTACCGTTATATGGGGGCTATACCAAAACGTGGACCTACATATGTCCACAACTTTTGTTATATAAGTTTATTGACACTTAAGAACCCTAAATGTTAAATTATAGCTAAATCGGTCTAAAAAGGTAGCTAAACACAGCAAAATACCGTAAATCGGAGGGTACCGTTATATGAGGGCTATACCAAAACGTGGACCTGTGTCCACAACTTTTTTTATATAAGTTTATTGACACTTAAGAACCCTAAATGTCAAATTATAGCTAAATCGGTCTGAAAATGTAGTTAAAAACGTCAAAATACCGTAAATCGGGTTGTACCGTTATATGGGGGCTATACCAAAACGTGGACCTATGTCCACAACTTTTGTTATATAAATTTATTGACACTTAAGAACCCTAAATGTCAAATTATAGCTAAATCGGTCTGAAGATGTAGCTAAAAACGGCAAAATACCGTAAATCGGGGGGTACCGTTATATGGGGGCTATACCAAAACGTGGACCGATATAGCCCATCATCGAACTTGACCTGCCTGCAAACAAAAGACGCATTTTCCCAAGATTTCAGCGTTCTATCTCAATTTACCACAGACGGACGGACGGAAGGACGGACTTGCACAGATCGACTCAGAATTTTACCCTGATCAAGAATATATATACCTTATAGGGTCGTAAATGAGTATTTCAATGCGTTACAAACGGAAAAACAAACTTAATACACCCTCCATACTATGGTGGAGGGTATAAAAACAGCAGATTATTGCAAAAACAACAACCACCTGCCAAACTTTGACAAAGTTAAAATTCTCTAAACAGAGAGCAATTACAATAGAAGAATAATGTTAGAAATGCTTCACATAAATAACCTACCAACAAGAAGGAGTATAAATTTCAAAAGTGATACAGACAATGCGGCGTTCTGCTACAGTCATTTAACGCAGAAGAGAATGTGCAATAAGTAATCCAACTCAGTGCAATATTTACAACCGACGCACAGTGGTCGAAACCACAGATCTAGCGGCGCGAAATTAATAACTTGGAAACGAATGAAGATATCTTTCTGAAATTTTGCACAAACTCAATCTGTGTCTGTGGGTAATTATGGACTAAATATGAACAACATAGGCAAATATTTTGGTATAGCCCCCATATAACGGTACCTCCTGATATTTGATATTTTGAGGATTTAACCCACCTTTTCCTTCCAAATTAGTTGTAATTTGGTACTTAGGGTTCCTAGTGATCACTAAACCTTTCCACCAAAAATTGTGGACATAGGTCCACGTTTGGGTATAGGCCCCTTTTAAGGTACCTCCCGACTTTCAGTAGTTTGGGGATTTAAAGCTACATTTTCCGACCAAATTAGGTGTAATTTGGTATTTGGGGTTCCCAGTGGACACAAAAATTCTCCACCAAAAATTGCGAACATTGGTCTACATTTTGATATAGCCCGTATATAACCGTACCGACAGATTTTGGGTATTTTGAGGATTTAAGCTATTTTTCAAGACCATTTATCAGCAAGATTTGCAGCTATTTGCAGCTAAATTTTGGTTATTCGGAATCTAGGGAGTCCAATTTAATTATTAAAAAAATAACTGGACCGAACCTCGGTGGACCTTTGTAGTTACGCTCCATCCAACAAAAGTATATTGCACTAAAAACATACAAAAAATAATAACTTTTGAAAATTTATTGCTTTATAACTATGTAACTTCAGGCCCAAACATTTTATTTTAATTTAACTTAAACCCTCCCCTATCAATAAAAAATAAACTTTGTTTAATTTTATTACGAATTTATTTAACAATTAAACAAATATGGGATCAGGTTTTAGCAACAATTTTATTAAAATCTGATCCGTCAAAATTTCTTGCACTTTACACTGAATAACAAAATCTTAGTCAGCAGAGTGTCTGTAATATCGATTACAGAATGGAAAACATTTCGCAATTTTATACTTTGATTTTTTGACTTTCGCGCCGCTAAATCAATGATTTCGTCCTCTGTGCGACGATGATGGTGAACTCTATCATAGTTTTAAGTTAATTTGACACTCAATTTACTTGTAAGCGAACTTCTGTGTTATTTTACTTGTTGGTAGTCTTTTTCACTATTCTATGTTGAATAATTTGCTGTGATTCTAATTTTTTAAAATATCCATGTATGTTTGTAGAATTCCACTGAGAAAGCAAGTTAATTAATTGCGAAATATTGGAAAAACAAAATAAATAACAACAACAAAACAGACCTCAAACTCAAAAAAACTTGTGTTTTTTATTTAAGATAGAACTTTATAATCTGGTATGGAAGTTTCTGTTGGTATTGAAAATGGGGTATATCTATCCACGTTTGGAAATAGAACGGTACCTATATTGAAGTTTTTAGCCTCATTATTCCACAAAAATGGGTCATATTTGGTACCTATTTAATCTTCCTTTAGGCTATAAAACTTTCCCCCAGACATGTATTAGTACAGAATTTTCGGTATTTAAAGGTTTATACTCATTGTAACATCGAAATGGCTTAAAATTTGGTATTTGGTCTTCTTTGAAGCTAAACAAGTAATAAATCAGTATTTTCGACAGTGGTGTGAATTTAAACACCTATTTTCCCAAAAAAGGTATATATTTAGGGGGGTCTTCAGAATTTTGGTCGTATAATCTTGCCGACAAAGATATGAATTAGGTTAAAATTTCAAAAGTTTTGCGGTGGAGTTGCCTAAAGAAATTGACCGACATAGTCCAACTTGGAAGTCTTATTTTTGGAGTCTCGATAGGACCATTGTATCAGGAAACTTGGATTTACCCACCAAAAAGATCATATTGCTGTATACAGGGCCAATAGGAGTACCTTCGGTAAAAATTGCCAAAGGACTTTCGCACAGGCCCTTAACCGCACTTTAACACAAATTTTGTTAATTTGTGTGGGTGGTAACCTAAGGAATGGACCGATAAGCAGTATTGCCGAATTTGACGACTTATCGTCATTTTGACGATTTTTTTGGCCCAATATTAAAAAATGACGATTTGAGGATTTTATGGTACAAAATGACGATTTTTCACGTAATCCAGAATTGCATGAAATAAGAGACGATGACTATATTTTGACCAAAATTTTACGAAAAACTTTAAGGAAATAATGATCATCTTCGATTTAAATCAGCTTAATTTTTTCACTTATTATTGTTAATGAACGAAAATATTCCAAAAACTGTCGGCAACGCTGCCGATAAGGCCCTTTTTATACCCTATACCACAATGTGGAAAAGGGTATAATAAGTTTGTTTTCCCAAAAATTCATGTAACGCCGCGAAATATTCGTCGTAGACCCCTCATGTGGTATACCAAACTTCATATCTCGACGAGATAAAGCGATTTAGCGATGTGTGTCCGTCCGTCCGTCCGTCCGTCTGTCCGTCCATTAAAAATTGTAATCAAGCTAGAGGCCGCAATTATGGACCGATTGTCACGAAATTTAGTATGGAGGTCGGGTTTGGACCAGAATAGAACTGATTAGTTTTTGGCGATGATCGTGAAATGTTAAAGGGATGAAATGGACCAAAAACAAAATTTTTGCTCGATTTTGTAGCCGCTCTGTAGGTCGCAATAATAGTCCGATCGGCGCGAAATTTTAAACGTAGTTTTGGTTTGAGATGAAGAAGTAGCGTGCAAGTCAACGGTATGATCGGATAATATTTAGCGGGTTAAATTGATCAAAACTTTTGTGTATACATTTAAATAAAAGTTATCATTTATCAAAAGCTAGCCCGGAAAGCTAGTGCACAGGGATAGTGGTATAGGGTATCACATGGTCGGCCCCGTCCGACTATAGTCTGTTCTTACTTGTTTGAACATAATCTAAGTTTGGACAAAATATTTGGACCAAATTGGTTGCTCCATTTATGATATCGCCCTTACCACCTTAGCGGGGGAGGTACCGGATGGAGTGGACTTATAAGCATCATCGTCGAATTTCATCTAATATTCAAAGAAATATTACGATATGCGAAGTAGTATTCGGTTTGGAAGTTGTCGTTCGCACCAGCCACTGCTGGTTTTTAGAGTGTTCGGCCCATTTTCTTAAGAAGAAGTAGTAGAAGAAGCCACTGAAAAACTTGTACCATTGTAATAGAGGCTTGAGTGCAACCTGTCGCAAGAAAAATCAAAACTATTCGAGAGGAGGTCCTAACCTGCAATTTTCCGAAAATTGGTGTGGGAGGTATACGAAGAACTTTACATATATAGTCCCTATTCTAACCTGATCTATGTCTCGTAGAAATATTACGATGTCCAAAGTATGGACCAAATCGGTTACTGCCTTCGAGAGTTATCGTGCGCACAATTTTTGCGAAAGTTTTGAACTTTTGTGGGGAAGGTACCCAAAGGAGTGGACCGATAAGGCTCATCTTAGAACTTGATTTAACTTTGGGCAAAATTTTACGATTGCCAATTTCGGATCGAATCGGTTTATTTGTTCGAGAGCTACCGCGCGCTCCATCCACACCAAATGGTGCCATAGTGGGGTTTTACAGCTTTCAAGCCATTTTCTCAAGAAGTATGGACTTGTCCCTGAAAAAGTCGCTATGGGTTCAGCGAATACAAGTTGCTACAACAAAAATCAAAAGGATTCGAGAGGAGGTCATAAACTGCACTTTTCCGACATTTTGTGTGGGAAGGACCCGAGGGAGTGAACTGATTCAAATTTTATCTATGTCTGGTAGAAGTATTACGATGTGCAAAGTATGGATCAAATGGAGTTATTGTGCGTATAATTTTTGCGAAACATTTTAAACTTTTGTGGGGAGGTACCCGAGGTAGCTTGGACAAAATATTATGAATACCAAATTTTAGACCAAATCGGTTAACCCCCCCAGACATGTTGTGGTACAGGTCCATGTTTTTATGTATCCCTTATAGGCCGATACCGCCTGATTTTCGGTATTTTCAGGTTTGTAGCCGCATTATCCTACAGAAATGGTTACAATTCCGTATACAGTCTTCATTAGGAACATAAAACATTCCTTGCAGAGAATGGTCAGTACTGACTCACGTTTTGTTATAGTCTCCATAGAATATGCCTCCCTATTTTCGGTATTTTGAAGGTTTAATTTTTGATAGCGTGTTATCAGATTGAAGTCTTTTAAAGGATATGAAGTCTTTTAAAGGATTTTTCTGTAATTTAATATTACGGATTCTCAATGCGTAGAAAATATAGATGCCACATTATACCCTCAGTCTTTAGGCTACCGACAGTATATACACTTTCATTCGGACAAAATGTGCCTCATCGAAATAATGGTTTTAGACCCCAAATATGTTTGGACGAAATCCGTTACAGACAATTTGGAGTCGATTTAGCAGTGTCCTTTCGTCCGTCTTGCTGACTGGAGCGCACGATAACTCCCTTGTTTATGTTCGAAGATGAGCTGTATCGGTCCACTCCTTCGGGAAACTCCCACAAAAAATTTCGGAAATGTGCAGGCCTGTTCTCGAATCGCTTTGATTCATTTAGCAACAAGTTTTTTTCAGGGGCAAGTCCATACTTCCTGCGAAAATGGCCCAAAAGTTATTAAAGTCCCCTATGTAACCATATGTAGTGGCTGAAGCGCATGATACTTTCGAACGGATCAACCAATTAGGTCCAAAATTTGGCCTTCGAAAAATTTTGACCAAACATCGTTAAAGTTCGAAGATGAGTAATATTGGCCCACACCTTCGGGTACCTCCCTCACAAAAGATCAAAACTTTTCGCTAAAATGGTGTTCACGACAACTCTCGAAGGCAGTGACCGATTTGGTATGTACTTTGCACATCGTAATACTTCTGCGAGACATGGATTAGGTTCAAATATGAACTATTTCGGTTCACTACTTCGGGGGCCAAAAGAAATTTCATAAAAGTGCAGTTTAAAAGCTGCTCACAAATCGCTTTGACTTTTGTTGTAGCAATTTATATTCGCTGCCCCCATTACGACGGTACAAGTTGTTTCAAGTGCAAGTCCATACATTCTGAGAGAACTACCCGAAAGTTTAAAAAAAAACCTACGGCACCATGTGTGTGGTTGGAGCGCACGATAAATCTCGAACGGATCAGCCGATTCGGTCCAAAATTTGACCTTCGTAATATTTTGTCCAAATATAGTTTAACTAGCAAATGCCCGCTACTTCGTATGCGGAAAGGATATAAAAAAAACAAATAAACAATATATAATATGGAAATGACAAACACTGAAAATTTGGTCGCACTAATACCAATTTTAATCAATATTTATTTTTATCTTAGTACTGTACGTACCCCTTAAGTTCGATTTTCAAAAATATCAGTCGTATCTCACATTTACACATTAACAGCGAGATCAACGTTGCACACCAATACACACCCTAACTCCAAAAAATAAAAATTCCAGCACTGTCCCTACACCCAAAAACAAATTGAGTACCATTAAGTAATTTTCGTATACTTATGGTACGTATTTCGACGACATATCTCAGCCATACACGGACATTAATACAAAATAATTACAGTAAATTCCATAATAATTACAGTAATTCCAAATCTCAAGATTCCAGCTGTATCCGTTCGTCCAATTCCTAATTGTACCAAACTTAGTATCAAGTCGAACTCTTCGTACCCATAAGTAAGATTTTCCAAAACTACCTCAATCCTTCACTTTAGTAGTAATCTTACTTCCAAATTTCAGGATTCAAACTCTATCCGTTAAACCAAATTAAAATTGTACTAAATTTAGAACAATTTAGAATTTTCGTACCAATTTTCAAAACTTCCTCAACGCAACAGGGCTACAATAATCATACTTTCAAATTGCAGGATTCCACCGCTATCCGTTCACCTACATACAAATTGTACTAAATTTAGTACCATTTAGTGCTTTTCGTAACCATAAGTTTGCTTTTTCAAAACAACCTGAATCCTACTCTTCGACTGTAATCGTAATTCCAAATTTCAGGATTCCAGCTCTATTAATTCACCCGAATCCGAATTTCCAAAACTACCTCAATTCTACTGTCCGGCAGTAATCTTAGTTCCAAATTTCAGAATTCCAGCTTTATCCGTTCATCCAAATCCAAATTGTACCAAATTTAGTACCATTTAGTACTTTTCGTACCCAAAGGTACGAATTTCTAAAACTATCTCAATCCTACACCCCTACAGTAATCTTAATTCAAAACTTTAGGATTCCAGCTCTATCCGTTCACCCAAATCCAAATTTAGTACTGCTCGTAATCATAAATACGAACTTCCAAAACCATTTCCTTATTTCAACGCCATTTCCCAACCTTGATTCCCATACCAAATTTGAAGATTCTAGCTTTATCCATTAAAAATATGCAATTGGTACCAAATTTAGAAACTTTTAGCACTTTTCGTACACTAATAGGTCGAGTTTCTAAATACCCGTTGGTACATCTTCCTAACTCTCCATCAATGACCACTCGTTCAAAATTTCAGATTTCTAGCTCTTCGCGTTTGCCTAATACAATGGATTCCATATTTAGTACACTTTAGCACTTTTCGTACCTTTCTACGACGAATTTCCAAAAACCCCTTTACACAAAAACAAATTGTACCAAATTCTGTACAATTCGATTTTCCTAAATAACCTTAATCCTTCACTTCAGCAGTAACCATAATTCCAAATAACAGGATTCCAGCGCTATCCGTGCACTCAAATCCAAGTTGTACCATTTGGTACATTTCGTACCCATAAGTACGAATTTCAAAAACTACTTCCATCTCAATCCTATACTCCAACAGCAGTCTGACCAAATTCCAGCTCTATCCGTTCCCCCAAATCCAAATTGTACTACAGGTAGTACCACTTAGTACTTTACGTACCCTTACTACCTCAGTCCAACACTCCAATAGTAATCCTAATTTCAAATTTCAGGACTCAAACACTATCCGTCACCCAAATCCAAATTCTACCTCTATAGCCTGCCGCGAACGGGTTGCAAATTCTAACTCTTTAAGGTTACAAAAATTCATACTTTAAATTAAAATAAATAAAATTAAAATACTTAAAATTCAGGATTTCAGTTCTATCCGTTCACCCAAATCCAAATTGTAATAAATTTAGTACCATTTAGTACTTTTCGTACACATAAATACGAATTTCCAAAATTTCCCCAATCCTATGATCCAACAGTAATCTCAATTTCAAATTTCAGTTCAAGTTTACAAAAATTCATACTTTAAATTAAAATAAATAAAATTAAAATACTTAAAATTCAGGATTTCAGTTCTATCCGTTCACCCAAATCCAAATTGTAATAAATTTAGTACCATTTAGTACTTTTCGTACACATAAATACGAATTTCCAAAATTTCCCCAATCCTATGATCCAACAGTAATCTCAATTTCAAATTTCAGGATTCCAGCTCTGTCCGTTCACTCGAATCCCTATTGTACCAAATTTAGTACTTTTCGAACACATAAGTACGAATTTTCAAAACCACCCTCATATCTCAGTCCTACACTTCACAGTAATCTTAATTCCAAATTTCAGGTTTCCAGCTACATACATACTTTCACCCAAATCCAAATTGTACTAAATTTAGTACCATTTAGTACTTTTCGTACCCATAAGTACGAATTTTCAAAACTACCTCAATTCTACACCCCACCAGTAATCTCAATTCCAAATTTCGAGATTCCAACTATATCCGTTCACCCAAATCCCCATTGTCCCAAATTTAGTACCATTTAGTACTTTTCATTCACATAAGTAAGAATTTCCAAAACTTCCCCAGTCCTACACTCCAACAGTAATATCAATTCCAAATTTCAGGAATCCAGCTCTATCCGTTCACTCAAATCCAAATTGTACTAAATTTAGTACCAATTATTACTTTTCGTACACTTAAGTCTCCAAAAACCCTTTGGTGCATCTTTCTTACTCTTCATCAGTGATCCTCAGTCCAAATTTGAGGAATAAAGCCCTATCCGTTCACTCAAAT
The DNA here is from genome assembly GCF_047663935.1 of Musca autumnalis. NCBI lineage: Eukaryota > Metazoa > Arthropoda > Insecta > Diptera > Muscidae > Musca > Musca autumnalis. Next base: position 32,659,560 of record NW_027411866.1, on the reverse strand, counting down.
CGAAACTGTACCAAATTTAGTGCTATTTAGTATTTTTCGTACCCTATGTACGAATTTCCAAAACTTCCACAATATTAAACTCCACCAGTAATCTCAGTTCCAAATTTAGAGATTCCAGCGCTATCCGTTCACTCAAATCCCCATTATACAAAATTTAGTTCCATTTAGTACTTTCCGTACACATAAGTACTAATTTCCAAAACCACCCTCATATCTCAATCCTACACTTCAACAGTAATATTAATTCCAAATTTCAGGTTTCCAGCTCTATGCGTTCATTCAAATCCAAATTGTACTAAATTTAGTACCATTTAGTACTTTTCGTACCCATAAGTACGAATTTTCAAAACTACCTCAATCCTACACCCCACCAGTAATCTCAATTCCAAATTTCGAGATTCCAGCTATTATCCGTTCACCCAAATCCCCATTGTATCAAATTTAGTACCATTTAGTACTTTTTATACACATAAGACCGAATTTCCAAAAGTTCTTCAATCCTACACTCCAACAGTAATCTTAATTCCAAATAGCAGGATTCCAGCTCTATCCGTTCACCCAAATCCCTATTGTACCAAATTTAGTACTATTTAGTACTTTTCGTACACATAAGCACGAATTTCCAAAACTACCCTCATATCTCAATCCTACACTACAACAGTAACCTTAATTCCAAATTTCAGGTTTCCAGCTCTTTACGTTCACCCAAATCTAAATTGTACTAAATTTAGTACCATTTAATACTTTTCGTACACATGATTGGTAATTTTCCAAACCATTTCCTTTTAGAAGCACCACTTCCCAACCTTGATTTCCATACCAAATTCCTATATTCCTATATTCCTGGGGCCTATTATTGATTTCATTAATTATTTAGCGATTTCTTCAAATTACAGATTTTGAAATTGAAAATTGAATAGTTATGACTGTACATCTCCATATACGATAAAATTCTTAATTGCAAATAAATCGTGGTAATATGCACAATTCTATTGCACTTTCATTGATTTGCAAACATTTAGTTATTACCAAAAAGTAAGGTCCATACAGTTTTTAGTTGTTGTTAATTCTGGCCGATTTCTGAATTTATTCCCCTAATGTTGTCTTCAACAGCAACTCATTTGTTCATTTGCGTAATTGATGTTTATACACCATTATCACCAACTGCGACATCTGTTGCAAATGTCTTGTCTTTCTATTATTTAGTGGTTTACGATAAAATAAGTGCGCCTAGAAGTAAACTACAAAATTTGAAATTATGTGTGATCTCTTACGATATCAAGAAGTTATAGCATTGTTAATTTGACACATGTCTTGCAGAGGGCCAACTAAGTGAATAAGAACGTAATAGTAATGAAAAATAAGGATTTTTGTTGTTGTTATTTTTTGTGGTTCCAGGACGAATTTTCTAAAACCCGGCCTTATCTCGCACATTTGCATCAACAGTGACCCACTGGTAAAATTTCAAGCTCCTAGCTTTAGCCGTTTTGGCTGGGCGTTGATGATGAGTCAGTCAGTCAGTCAATCACTTATCACCAAGCTCATTTATATATATAGATTTCAAAAATGATCCATATATGTCTTATACTTAGGGTACCTCCCCCACAAAAGCTCAACATTTTTATTTAAGTGCAGTTTAGGATCTGTCGAAGATCCTTTGGAAAATTCGGTGATGTTACTTATCGGTCCATTCCTTTCCGTACTTTCCCCAAAAAGTTCAACATTTTTGTTTAAGTGCAGTTTTAGGTCTGTTCGATGGTCCTTTGTAGGTACATCTTGTAGTCCGAAGGTCCATATCAGCTTCCTGATACCTATAATTGCCCAAATGCTTTTAATTATACGGAGACCAACTGTAATTACTGATGGACTCCCTAACTATCGAAAGGAATGACTCCCAAAATAAGATCCACTTCCTATATACACAATGTGGTCCATTCCTTTAAGTACCGCCTCAGCAACACTTTTATGCATCTAGCTTTTTGTTGCAAAGTTCATACGTCCTAAAAGGACCACGAAATTCTGAAAATCCCCTGTATACATAATTTTTGGGCAAAAGGATTTTGGTTGTATAACCGGTAATCGATCTTTCCATATATTAAAGTTTCAATTGACACATTTACACATTTACTTCAATACACCGCCTGGTGGAGAGTATAACAATTTTAGCACAGTAACTCTCGAACGAAATAACAGATTACATCCATTGTAGATGCTAATATTTTCACCAAAACTTATTTTAAGTTCGAAGATGGGCCACATCGTTCCACTCCTTCAGGTACCTCCCACCAAAAGTTAAAAAATTGTCGCTAAATGGTGCGCAAGATAACGCAATATTTTTTCAGATGTATTTTAGGATGGAATATTAAATATATCAGTCAACTCTTTCTTTTACCTTCCACACGAAAATTTCCTATTATGATGCTACAGTTGAATTTAGGAGTATGGACTCATCAGGAGATAATGTACCAAAAGCGTTTCGAAATTTTTAGCACAGGTGCTTTTGTTTTCAGCGATAATATGTGATTACATAATGGTCCAATAGCTCTAAATCCTAAGATGACCAACTAAACTGACTGTTAACCGCAATTAATAAATAGGGAATAAATCCCAAAATAATATTCTCTTCTTAAATTAGTCCATTTTGACCCATTCTACATATTCTGTAGTTGTTAAACTACATAACTTGACAGCAATATAATCGAAAATTTCTTTTTGATATGAGAGAATTACCCCTCGTTCGTTCTGTAATGTTCGTGGAAAGTAGAAGATAATAGTTTGGTGAAAACTTAAGAAATCTCGACGATAGTATAGCGAACTCTGCACTTGAGTGGATACACCAGGACAGTGGTAAAAGCATAAGGTAATTATATTCACGGAGAGGTATCCCGTCACATTTCCGGAAATTTTATAACGTGACTTTGACTCATCTGAAATCCACTTAACTCAATGAGCACAGTTTAATTGAATTTCCATTAGTCCTCCGTTCAATTTCCAATAACGTCCTATGGCATTGTTTGGATTTCATGCTTTTCGGCGTGTTTATGTGTAACTTTCACATAAATCATTTCAACTTTACTCTGTTTTTTTTTCCAAACTGCTACAATTTACAGAGTTGGTTATTTATGCAGCAGTTGTCGCTGACACGCAGTCTGGGCTGTGTGTGCCAACAGTCAAACAGAAGTTGGCACAATTGCATTTTAAGTTGCTGCAAATTAAATGAAAAAACTGAAAATGTGAATTTTATGAGTTACTTATTTAAAAATTTAATCGTCGAACTTCACACAGAGCAATGGAGAGGAAGGTAATCGAGAAATCACATAGTTGCCGAAAGGTATGTAAAATTGTATGTCAAAAAGTTTAAGTTTGTAACTTTAACGCCCTCTGTCATGGCCCAATACAAGATCACCCAAAAGGTTCAGCTATCAAATTAGGTGTTGTTGTGAAAAATTGTTTTATATCCTCAGTATTAAGTTTAGCGAGGGTATATACACTTTCATACGGCAGAATGTGACTTATCGAAATTATGGTTTTAGACCTCAAATATATTTGGAAGAAATTTGTTTGAATTAGAGTCGATTAAGCAATGTTTGTTTCCCTGTCTCTAGCGCTCCATGACTTTTTAATTGGATTAATCGATATTGTCCAAAATTTGACCTTCGTAATACTTTATCCAAACTTAGTTTAAGTTCGAAGATAGACAATATGCGAATTTATACCATTGATTCTCTTTGTGGTCCTGTTTACAGCGATATTATGTTTTTTTGTGGACAAGTCCATGCTTTGGTGGTCCAAAAGCTCTTAGTTATACAGTAACTAACTAAAATGAATGGGGCGCGATATCCATCGAAAAGAAATAACCCCCAAATTAAGATCTGCTTCCAAAATGGACTATGTCGATCCATTCGTTCAGGTACCTCCTCCGCAACACTTTTAAGTTTTAATCCAAATTTGTATATGTTTGTCGGCAAGTTCATAAATCCAAAAACGGCCACAAAATCTGAAACCCTCTAATAAATAATTATTGGTGAACAGGATTTTTGTTGCGTAGCCAGCATTCTATTCGATATAGTCAATAGAATAAAGCTTCAATTCACACGGGCTGAGGGTATATCTCTGTTAATTAAAACAAAAACAACACTGTGCAACATTTTTAAGGTGATCTTGTGCAAACACTTCGAACTGAGGATTTTTTGAAAGCACAGACCCAAACGACAAGAAACCCTAGTTGGGTTTTGTTGTGTCAGATCCAGCTCGGATTTTATGGCCCCATCTAAACATGGCTAAATATTGAGTTTTTAAAGAAATTCGGGGCTATATCTCTGAAACCAGTGTGAATCTTCTTCTGACCTCTGAAGCAAATTTGTAGATAAGGACAAGAATAAAATATTTGGAGAAATAATGAACTCGAAAAACTACATTTATTACCTCAAATTTCAAAATATATGCAAAAAGTCCACAATTTTTATACATTTCGCACCGTATCTCCAAAACCGTTAATTTTTTCTGAATATTTTCTTTTGGAAAAATATCCCCTGGAATGTAATACACAACTCATCAGAACATGTCATTGTTGTAAAATGCCTCTACGCCGTTGTTTTCAGTACATTTTTCAACGACGATTTAATAAAAATGTCAATAATGTGGTGAAATCCGAAATGCGAGAATAAACTGTTGGTGTGAACTGTGTTTGAAATACGTGTTGTAAAAGATATGATGCAAAATACCGCTGAAACAACATGAAGTAAGCATTTTGGAGTTTCAGAATGTTCTAAAGAATTGTTGAGAACTTTATTTGGAAGGTTTTTGCAAAAGGTTACTTGGTTCAACTCCAAATAGTTTAGCCGATACTGACCAGAATTTCAGCAATTATGTAAAATTTTCTATATTTTATAGATTTTGATGCCCTAGATGGAGTTTTTCTTATGTGGTTTCTTCAAGAGATAAGTTCTACTAGTTTAGGGCTACAATATTGCTAAAGACAGCAAGGCCAAATTCCTATTCGTTTCTGAGATAAAGGCCTGATAAATGCAAAAAAGTGAAGATTTAGCCCGGTTTAGATGAGGCCATAAAATCCGAACTGGATCTGACAGGACAAAACCCAACCAGGGTTTTTTGTAGTCTAAATATGTACTTTCAAAAAATCCATGCTAGAAGTTGTTTGCATTTTCAGTGTTGCATAGTGTAATTAAAGCAAGTAAAAAAGCGTTAAGTTCGGCCGGGCCGAACTTTTCATACCCTCCACCATAAAATATTCTGAACTAAAATGGAATAATTAGTTTTCATTCCTGTCCCCAATGTCAGATAATGTATGTAATGCTTCATTCGGGAGGCCCTTTTTATGGTGCCTATATCTAACTATGTACATATGTTGACAATTTTTGGTGGGCTAGAAATTGGGAGGTACCGTTATATAGGGCTTATAATAAAACATGGACCTATGTTGACAGTTTTTGATGGGTGTCTTTAATGTCAAATAACTCCTAATTCGGTTAAAAATTGTAGATAAAATCCTCAAAATACCGAAAATCTGTACATAACGTGGGAACTTCAAATGTCATTAACAGCTAGTTCGGAGGTATGTGGGCTATACGAAAATAGGAACTTAAATGATCAATTTTTGTTGCAAAATTTTTGTTGGCTTTTAAATTTCAAATTACAGAAAGTTCGTCCAATAAATAAAGTTGAGGTACGGAAAATCGGGAGGTTTGTTTTGGGTCTATACCAAAACATGGACGTACGTTCGGTTAAACATTTAAGTAAAATCCTCAAAGTACCGAAAATCGGGAAGTATCGTTATATTGGGGCTATGTTGAAAATTGTTGATGTAGATGTGTGGTGACCACTACAACCTTCAAATGTCAAATTACAGTTAGTTCGGTTAAAAATTGTAGCTAAAATTGCCAAATTACTGAAAATTGAGAGCTATATCCGAACATGGACCTATGTTGACCATTTTTGATGGAGAGGTGTTGTGACCACTAAAAACTTCAAATGTTAAATTACTGCTAGTTCTGTTTAATATTGTAGCTAAAATCATCAAATTACTGAAAATCGGGAGGTACTTTTATATGGGGGCTTTATCAATACATCGACCTTTCTTGACAATTTTTGGTGGAGAGGTGTGGTGACCACTAAGAACTTCAAATGTCAAATGTTCAAATTACAGCTAATTCGGTTAAAACTTGTAGGTAAAAATCTCAAAATACCGAAAATCAGGAGGTACCGTTATATGGGGCTATACCAAAACATGTACCTATGTTCATAATTTTTTCGAATATAAGTTTCTTGGTCACTAAGAACCCTAAATATCAAATTATAGCTAATTCGGTTTAGAAATGTGACTTAAAACGTCAAAATACCTGAAATCGGGCGGTAACGTTATATGGGGGCTATTCCAAAACATGGACCTGTGTCCACTAGTTATATAAATTTATTGACATTTAAGAACCCTAAATGTCAAATCGGTCTGAAAATGTAGCTAAAAACGTCAAAATGCCGTAAATCGGGGGTACCGTTATATGGGGCTATACCAAAACGGGGACCTATGTCCACAACTTTTGTTATATAATTTTATTTACACTTAAGAACCCTAAATGTCAAATAATAGCTAAATCGGTCTGAAAATGTAGCTAAAAACGTGAAAATACCGTAAATCGGGGGGCACCGTTATATGGAGGCTATACCAAAACGTGGACCGATATAGCCCATCATCGAACTTGACCTGCCTGCAAACGAAAGACGCATTTTCCCAAAATTTCAGACAATTTTGGTGGAGAGGTGTGGTGACCACTAAGAACTTAAAATGTCAAATGTTCAAATTACAGCTAATTCGGTTAAAACATGTAGGTAAAAATCTCAAAATACCGAAAATCGGGAGGTGCCGTTATATGGGGCTATACCAATATAAGTTTTTTGGTTACTAAGAACCCTAAATAATCAAATTAAACGTGGACCTATGTTTTGTTATATAAGTTTGTTGACACTTAAGAACCCTAAATGTCAAATTATAGCTAAATCGGTCTGAAAATGTAGCTAAAAACGTCAAAATACCGTAAATCGGGGTGTACCGTTATATGGGGCTATACCAAAACGGGGACCTATGTCCACAACTTTTGTTATATAAGTTTATTGATACTTAAGAACCCTAGGTGTCAAATTATAGTTAAATCGGTCTGAAAGTGTAGCTAAAAACGCAAAATACCGTAAATCGGGGGATACCGTTATATGGGGCCTATAGCAAAACGTGGACCGATATAGCCCATCATCGAACTTGACCTGACTGCAAACAAAAGACGCATTTTCCCAAAATTTCATCGTTCTATCTCCATTTTTGTGGATGCTAGAGTGATTACCACAGACGGACGGACATGCACAGATCGCCTCAGAATTTTACCCTGATCAAGAATATATATACTTTATAGGGTCGCAAATGCGTATATCAAGGCGTTACAAACGGAAAAACAAAGTTAATATACCCTCCATACTATAGTGGAGGGTATAAAAATGATTTACTCAGGTGAAATTCTGTTTTCGGGAATCCTTTCATTGGTTCTTTAATTATTCATCATCTGCAAAATAAGTCATAAATTAAATTAAAACAAACAAAGAAACCCTCAAAAAATTCAAATTTTATAATGAAACTAGCTAAACCCGGTGCGCTTCGCTACCCCGACTAAGATGAAATATAGTGGAATGCTATAATTATATTAACTTTTTTATATTTAAACGTATAAATACAGGAGGCTGTCATTGAGCTACTATGGTAGTTTTGTATGTTTCAGTGGGTAACACTCCTCCTAAAGCCTTATAATCTTACACTATTAATTTCTCTTTATTTCTACAGATTGGATTTAGATCTACCTGACTGAATTAATTTAAGAATAGAACCAGGTTTGAAAACCTTAAGTTCGAGGATAGTTTTAATCTCTTTTATATGTACAGGGGACTTATTTTTTCAAGGTCAATTCCCCGACTAAAATAAAATATAATGGAATGATAAAATTATATTAACTTTTTAATATTTAAACGTATAAATATAGATTATATGAAGGCGTTATCTACCCATTCAGGGCTATTATGGAGATACTATGGTATTTTTGTATGTTTCAGGAGGTAACACTCCTCCTATAGCTTTTTCGACTATAAGTATTCCTACGTAGGTTATATACTCTTACACTATTAATTTCTCTTTAATTCGACAGATTTGATTTAGATCTACCTAATTGAATTAAATTAAGAATAGAACCATTTTTGAGAACCTTAAGTTTGAGGATAGTTGTAATTTATTTTATACATGGGGCTAATTTTTTCCAAGTCAAATACATATTAACCTATCGTGATACCTTAAATTACACTTGTATTTACAATTTTTAATCCAATTATGCTTTAGATATGTATATCATAATAAAATATCCCTCATAAGAAATCTCTCAAAGATATGATATTTCATAGCTGTAGCCCTAGTCAATTCCTTCCCAAATATAAGTACTTGTGTATATAATGATGACTTCTACTGACTACTTCAAAATTTCATTGAAATTGGACATACGTTACAAAAACATGAAATCGACCGAAAATATATATAGGATATGAATGAATGAACGATATGAACCGATCTCAATAAAATTTGGCACATTTATTTGTAGACCAAATTCCGTTACACATATCAAATTTCATTGAAATTGGACATACATGACGTGTTTGGTGCATAAAATACAGGAAATCAGTCGAATATATGTATATATGGAGGTACATCCAAATCTGCACCGATCTCGATATAATTTGCCACACTTATTTTCAGAACAAATTCCGTCAGACATCCCAAATTTCAGCGACATTGGACACATATAGCGTGTTTGATGCATCAAATACAGAAAATCGGCCGAAAATATATATAGGTGCAATATCCAAATCTGAACCGATTTCGATATAATTTGGCACATTAATTTCTAGACAAAGTTCTGTAACACATTCCAAATTTCAGCGAAATTGAACATATACAGCGTGATTGGTGCATAAAATACAGGAAATCGGCCAAAAATATATATGCGAGCTATATTCATATCTGAACCGATCTCGATATAATTTAGCACATTTATTTCTAGAACAAATTCCGTCAGACCCTCCAAATTTCAGCGACATTGGACATATATAGCGTGTTTTGTGCATCAAATGTGGAAAATCGGCCGAAAATATATATGGGAGCTATATCCAAATCTGAACCAATCTCGATATAATTTGGCACATTTATTTCAAGAACAAATTCCGTTACACATTCCAAATTTCAGCGAAATCGGACATATATAGCATGTTTGGTGCATCAAATGCGGAAAATCGGCCGAAAATATATGCATGTGGGAGCTATATCCAAATCTCAACCGATTTGTATATAATTTGGTACATTTATTTCTGCATCACATTCCGTCACACATACAAAATTTGGAGATTGTATCTGTAATAGTTCTAAAGATATTTGCATACAAAATCTAAATTTTTTGGAGGTTCCTCCTGTTTTGATGCTATATCTCCAGATCAACGCGAAATTTCAAAAAATGATATAGCCTATTTTCATTCCAGGCCATGTAGCAATGTACCCTAAAAATTTCAGTAAGATCTGTTCAGCGGTTTTCGAGTCTATAAGGCACAAACAAACAAACAAACAAACAAACAAACGTACAAACAAATTTCAATTTTATATATGACTAGCTTAACCCGGTGCGCTTCGCTACCCCGACTAAGTGAAAAATAAGTGAATGAGTCCTACGTAGGTCACATTTACAAATTTTATATACTCTAACACTCCTGAGTCCACTCTCTCCTTTAAAGAAGATAATTAAATTAGGAACAACACTAAAATTGAGCACCTTAAGCATGAGGATACTTGTAATTTATTCAGTCTATTGGGACATCTTAAATTATTCTTAGGATAACTGCTTCTGTTATTGATAATTTTTACTCCAATATTGATAGAGATATGTCAATAATGATAAAAATTTCATTGAAATGGGACGTATATATCAAATCAAATACATGAAATCGGCCGAAAATATACATGGGAGCTACATATATCTAAATCTGAACCGATTTCGAAATATTTTGGTACAATTATTTCTAGGCCAATTCCGTCGCACATTACGAATGTCATTGAAATCGGACATATACAGCGTAATTGCTGCATCAAATAAACGAAATCGGCCGAAAATATATGTATATTGGCGCTATATCCAAATCTGAGCCGATTTCGATATAATTTTGAACATCTATTTCCAGGCCAATATTCGTCATAAATTCCAAATGTCATTGAAATCGTACATATACAGCGTTTTTGGTGCATTAAGTTCATCAATTCCGACGAAAATATATATGGGAGCTATATCTAAAGCTAAACCGATTTCGATATCATTCGGCACATATATGTCTAGGCTAATATCCATCACACGTTAAAAATTTCATTGAAATCAGACATATATAGCGTGTTTGGAGCATCAAATACATGAAATCGGCCGAAAATATATATGAGCGCTATATCCAAATCTGAACCGATTTCGATATAATTTGGAACATCTATTTCTAGGCCAATATCCGTCACATATTCCAAATTTAAACGAAATTTGACATAATAGCGTGTTTGGTGCATAAAATACAGGAAATCGGCCGAAAATATATATTGGAGCTATATCCAAATCTGAACCGATTTCGATATAATTCGGCACATTTATGTCTAGACCAAATTCCGTTACACATTCCAAATTTCAGCTAAATTGGACATATATAGCGTGTTTGGTGCATCAAATGCAGAAAATCTGCCGAAAATATATATGGGAGCTATATCCAAATCTGAACCGATTTCAATATAGTTTGGCACATTTATTTCTACACCAAATTCCGTTACACATTCTAAATTTCAGCGAAATTGGACATATATAGCGTGTTTGGTGCATAAAAAAGAAATCGGCCGAAAATATATGTAGATGGGAGCTATATCCAAACTGAACCAAACTCGATATAATTTGGCACATTTATTTCTAAAACAAATTCCGCCACACATTCCAAATTTCATTGAAATTGGACATAAATAGCATGTTTGGTACATAAAATAAGGAAATCGGCCGAAAATATATGTATGTGGGAGCTATATCCAAATCTGAACCGATTTGAATAAAATTTAGTAAATTTATTTCTACACCAAATTCCGTCACACATACAAAATTTGGAGATTGTATCTGTAATAGTTCTAAAGATATTTGCATACAAAATCTAAATTTTTTGGAGGTACCTCCGGTTTTGATGCTATATCTCCAGATCAACGCGAAATTTCAAAAAATTATATAGCCTATTTTCATTCCAGGCCATGTAGCCATGTACCCTTAACATTTCAGTAAGATCTGTTCAGCGGTTTTCGAGTCTATAAGGCACAAACAAACAAACAAACAGACAAACAAATTTCAATTTTATATACATACTAGCTTAACCCGGTGCGCTTCGCTACCCCGACTAAGTGAAAAATAAATGAATGAGTCCTACGTAGGTCACATTTACAAATGAGTCCGCTCTGTCCTTTAAAGAAGATAATTAAATTAGGAACAACACTAAAATTGAGTACCTTAAGTTTGAGGATACTTGTAATTTATTCAGCCTATTGGGACATCTTAAATTACTCTTAGGATAACTGCTGCTGTTATTGATATTTTTTACTCCAATATTGATATAGATATGTCAATAATGATACAAATTTCATTGAAATGGGACGTATATATCAAATCAAATACATGAAATCGGCCGAAAATATACATGGGAGCTATATCTAAATCTGAACCGATTTCGAAGTATTTTGGCACATTACGAATGTCATTGAAATCGGACATATACAGCTTGATTGGTGCATCAAATAAATGAAATCGGCCGAAAATATATATGGGCGCTATATCCAAATCTGAACCGATTTCGATATAATTTTGAACATCTATTTCCAGGCCAATACCAATAAATTCCAAATGTCATTGAAATCGTACATATACAGTGTTTTTGGTGCATTAAGTTCATCAAATCGGACGAAAATATATATGGGAGCTATACCTAAATCTAAACCGATTTCGATATCATTTGGCACATATATTTTTAGGCTAATATCCGTCACACGTTAAAAATTTCATTGAAATCAGACATATATACCGTGTTTGGAGCATCAAATACATGAAATCGGCCGAAAATATATATGAGCGCTATATCCAAATCTGAACCGATTTCGATATAATTTGGAACACCTATTTCTAGGCCAATATCCGTCACATATTCCAAATTTCAACGAAATTGGACATAATAGCGTGTTTGGTGCATAAAAAACAGGAAATCGGTCGAAAATTTATATGGGAGCTATATTCAAATCTGAACCGATCTCGATATAATTTGGCACATTTATGTCTAGACCAAACCCCGTTACGATTCCAAATTTCAGCGAAATTGGACATATATAGCGAGTTTGGTGCATAAAATACAGGAAATCGGCCGAAAATATATTAAGGAGCTATATCCAAATCTGAACCGATTACGATATAATTCGGCACATTTATGCCTAGACCAACTTCTGTAACACATTCTAAATTTCAGCGAATTTGGACATATATAGCGTGTTTTGTGCATCAAATGCGGAAAATCGCCCGAAAATATATATGGGAGCTACATCCATATCTGAACCGATTTCGATATAATTTGGCACATGTATTTCTAGACCAAGTTCAGTCACACGTTCCAAATTTTATTGAAATTGGATATAAATAGCGTGTTTGGTGCCTCAAATACAGGAAATCGGCCGAAAATATATATATGAGCTATATCCAAATCCGAACCGATTTCTATATAAATTGGCACATATATTTCTAGGCCAATATTAATCACACATTTCAAATTTCTGCGCAATTGGATATATATAGCGTGCTTGGTCCATAAAATACAGGAAATCGGCGGAAAATATATATGGGAGCTATATTCAAATCTGTACCGATCCCGATATAATTTAGCACATTTATTTCTAGAACAAATTCCGTCAGACGCTCTAAATTTCAGCGAAATTGGACATATATAGCATGTTTAGTGCATCAAATGTGGAAAATCGGCCGAAAATATATTTTGTAGCTATATCCAAATCTGAACCGATTTCGATATAATTCGGCACATTTATGTCTAGACCAAATTCCGTTACTCATTCCAAATTTCAGCGAAATTGGACATATATAGCGTGTTTGGTGCATCAAATGCGGAAAATCTGCCGAAAATATATATGGGAGCTATATCCAAATCTGAACCGATTTCAATATAATTTGGCACATTTATTTCTAGACCAAGTTCTGTAACACATTCCAAATTTCAGTGAATTTGGACATATATAGTGTGTTTGGTGCATCAAATACATGAAATCGGCAGAAAATATATATAGGAGCTACATCCAAACCTGAACCTATTTCAAAATAAATTGGCACATATATTTCTAGGCCAATATCCATCACACATTCCAAATTTCAGCGAAAATGGACATATATAGCGTGTTTGGTGCATAAAATAAGGAAATCGGCCGAAAATATATGTAGATGGGAGCTATATCCAAATCTGAACCAAACTCGATATAACTTGGCACATTTATTTCTAAAACAAATTCCGCCACACATTCCAAATTTCATTGAAATTGGACATAAATAGCATGTTTGGTACTTAAAATAAAGAAATCGGCCGAAAATATATGTATGTGGGAGCTATATCCAAATCTGAACCGATTTGAATAAAATTTAGTAAATTTATTTTTACACCAAATTCCGTCACACATACAAAATTTGGAGATTGTATCTGTAATAGTTCAAAAGATATTTGCATACAAAATCTAAATTTTTTGGAGGTACCTCCGGTTTTGATGCTATATCTCCAGATCAACGCGAAAATTCAAAAAATGATATAGCCTATTTTCATTCCAGGCCATGTAGCAATGTACCCTTAACATTTCAGTAAGATCTGTTCAGCGGTTTTCGAGTCTATAAGGCACAAACAAACAAACAAACAGACAGACAAACAAATTTCAATTTTATATATATAGATATATATATATATATATATATATATATATATAGTGTTACCTCCTGAAACATACAAAAATACCATAGCAGCTCCATAACAACTAGGTATATAACGCCTTCATATCTCCTATATTTATTCGTTAAAATATTAAAAACGTTAATATAGTTATGCATTCCATTATATTTAATCGTAGTCGGGGCAGCAAAGCGCACCGGGTTCAGCTAGTTATCTATATATATATATATATATATATATATATATAGATAACTAGCTGAACCCGGTGCGCTTTGCTGCCCCGACTACGATTAAATATAATGGAATGCATAACTATATTAACGTTTTTAATATTTTAACGAATAAATATAGGAGATATGAAGGCGTTATATACCTAGTTGTTATGGAGCTGCTATGGTATTTTTGTATGTTTCAGGAGGTAACACTCCTCCGATTTAGGTATATGATAATAAAACATAAATCGTAAGAAGTCTCTCAAAGATATGATAACTAATAGCTGTAGCCTTGGTCAATTCATTCCCAACTATAAGTACTTGTGTAAATAATAATGACTTTTACTGACTGCTAAGTCTTCAAAATTTCATTGAAATTGAATATACTAAAGGAATAAATTGAATACGTAACAAAAACATGAAATCGATCGAAAATATATATGTGAGCTATATTCCTATATGAACCGATCTCGATATTATTTGTCAAATTTATTTTTAGACCAAGACCCGCCTCACATTTCAAATTTCATTGAAATTGAACATACATAGCGTGTTTTGTGCATAAAATACAGAAAATCAGCCGAAAATATACATGGCAGCTATATTCAAATCTGAACCGATTTCGATATAATCTGTCCCATTTATTTCTAGAACGAATTCCGTCAAGCTTTCCAAATTTCAGTGAAATTGTACATATATAGTGTGTCCAAATCTGAACCGGTCTCGATATAATTTGGCACATTTATTTTTGAAACAAATTCCGTCAGACATCCAAAATTTCAACGACATTGGACATCAAATACAGAAAATCGGCCGAAAATATATATAGGATATAATTTATAATTGTTCCACAAACATCCCATGCGGGACAAGGGAGACATCTCTCATATCAATGAGTGCACCCCGATTCATATTAGCTCAATGATATGGGACCTACTGTTTATCGCCGAGTCCGAACGGCGTGTCTTAAGACACCACTTTGTAGAGAAGTTTTACATGGCTGAAATATACTCAGGAAATGTCGCCAACATTACTGAGGGGTATTTTGCCACCGTTGAAAATTTTGATGTTGACTGGCAGGGGAATCGAACCCACGACCTTCAGCGTGCAAGGCGGGTGTGCATACCATTGCACCACGGTGGCACCCAAATATATATAGGAGCAATATCCAAATCTGAACCGATTTCGATATAATTTGGCACATTTATTTCTAGACCAAGTTCTATAACACATTCCAAATTTCAGCGAAATTGGACATATGTAGCGTGCTTGGTGCATAAAATACAGGAAATAGGCCGAAAATATATATGGGAGCTATATTCAAATCTGAACCGATCTCGATATAATTTAGCACATTTACTTCTAGAACAAATCCCGTTACACATTCCAAATTTCAGCGAAATTGGACATATACAGCGTGTTTGGTGCATCAACTGCGAAAATCGGCCGAAAATATATATGGGAGCTATATCCAAATCTGAACCGATTTCGATATAATTTGGCACATTTATTTCTAGACCGAGTTCTGTAACACATTCCAAATTTCAGTGAAATTGGACATATATAGCGTGCTTGGTGCATAAATATAGTTTGGGAATTCCCGACTTTTTTCCATTCCCGGGAAATCGGGAATAAAAATTTCTCATTCCCGGGAACCCAGGAATTCCCGGGACTATGAGAAATCGAGTTCGTGGGGCATAAATGAGATAAAGAGCAAACATAAAGGAAATAAATACTCCTTATATTTATAGTTGTGTCATTAGTTATCTCTTTGGAACAATATTAACGACGATGCTCAAAAATCTTGAAAGTACCAATACATCTTATATGGCAGCTGGTCAAGTCAACCAATTCTTCCTGACTAATTTGCGGAGATTATATAAATTCCCACGACCATCCTAGTAAAGGCTTCCTTCATATCAAAGATTGCTGTGCGACTTTATTTTTTAAGCCAATGATATGGAACTTCTTTTTATGGTTGGAAGATCGTGTCGATCATAGAAGTTTGCAAGTTTGACCTTTTGTGTACAAAGCTTCACAATTGCACCACGGTTGCATCAAAGATATAGATATATAAATATACTATAGTTATTACTGTCCTCCATTCCTAATATTCACGGTTTGCCACTTACACATTATATTGGTTTTAAAATAATTTTGGAGAAAACAGCGATTCGAATCGATCACAGAGTTTATATCTTAGCAAATTAATATACTTCAAGAATGCCATTAATAAAAATATGGATTAGAACACCAAGGAAAAGGCACCAAAAAGTTCAGATTTAAGTGAGTTTATACAGACTTCGACTTCCAGGAAAAACAATAATTATTGAGAGGACCAAAATGTATGTATTTTTGTTACAAATGATCGGGAATTACGAATTATCAGGGCATGAATAATCGCTATTCCACTATATTTTCAACATTAAATAATATAAGACTTATGTATGAAAAATACAAATACCCGTATTCCCGGGAATTTCAAAAAAATTTCCCGGGAAATCCCGTCCGAAAAAAATCGAGAATTCCCGGGAAATCCCGGGTCGGGAATTCCCGACCAGAAACTCTATGCATAAAATACAGGAAATAGGCCGAAAATATATATGGGAGCTATATTCAAATCTGAACCGATCTCTATATAATTTAGCACATTTATTTCTAGAACAAATTCCGGCAGACTCTCCAAATTTCAGCGAAATTGGACATATATAGCGTGTTTGTTGCATCAAATGTGGAAAATCGGCCGAAAATATATATTGGAGCTATATCCAAATCTGAACCGTTTTCGATATAATTCGGCACATTAATGCCCAGACCAAATTCCGTTACACATTCCAAATTTCAGCGAAATTGGACATATATAGCGTGTTTGGTGCATCAAATGCGGAAAATCGGCCGAAAATATATATGGGAGCTATATCCAAATCTGACCCGATTTCGATATAATTTGGCACATTTATTTCTAGACCAAGTTTTGTAACACGTACCAAATTTCAACGAAATTGGACATATATAGCGTGCTTGGTGCATAAAATAAGGAAATCGGGCGAAAATATATGTGTATGGGAGGTATATCCAAATCTGAACCAATCTCAATATAATTTGGCACATTTATTTCTAGAACAAATTCCGTGAGAAATTCAAAATTTCAGCGAAATTGGACATATATAGCGTGTTTGGTGCATCAAATGCGGAAAATCGGCCGATAATATATATGGGAGCTATATCCAAATCTGACCCGATTTCGATATAATTTGGCACATTTATTTCTAGACCAAGTTTTGTAACACGTACCAAATTTCAACGAAATTGGACATATATAGCGTGCTTGGTGCATAAAATAAGGAAATCGGGCGAAAATATATGTGTATGGGAGGTATATCCAAATCTGAACCAATCTCAATATAATTTGGCACATTTATTTCTAGAACAAATTCCGTGAGAAATTCAAAATTTCAGCGAAATTGGACATATATAGCGTGTTTGTTGCATCAAATGTGGAAAATCGGCCGAAAATATATATTGGAGCTATATCCAAATCTGAACCGTTTTCGATATAATTCGGCACATTAATGCCCAGACCAAATTGCGTCACACATTCCAAATTTCATTGAAATTGGACATAAATAGCATGTTTGGTACATAACATAAGGAAATCGGCCGAAAATATATGTATGTGGGAGCTATTTCCAAATCTCAACCGATTTAAATATAATTTTGTAAATTTGTTTCTACATAAAATTCCGTCACACATACAAAATTTGGAGATTGTACCTGTAATAGTTCTAAAGATATTTGCATATAAAATCTAAATTTTTTGGAGGTACCTCCGATTTTGATGCTATATCTCCAGATCAACGGGAAATTTCAAAAAATGATATAGCCTATTTTCATTCCAGGCCATGTAGCAATGTACCCTAAACATTTCAGTAAGATCTGTTCAGCGGTTTTCGAGTCTATAAGGCACAAACAAACAAACAGACAAACAAATTTCAATTATATATATATACTAGCTGAACCCGGCGCGCTTTGCTGCCCCGACTACGATAAAATATAATGGAATGCCATAATTATATTAACGTTTTTAATATTTTAACGAATAAATATAGGAGATATGAAGGAGTTATATACCTATTCAGCGTTGTTATGGAGCTACTATGGTATTTTTTGAGATTCAGAAGGTTACACTCCTTCGAAAGCCTTTCCGCCTATAAGTATTCCTAATGATTTAGATATATCATAATAAAACATAAATCTTAAGAAGTCTCTCAAAGATATGATACTTAACAGCCTTGATCAATTCCTTCCCAACTATAAGTACTTCTGTAAATAATTTTGACTTTTACTGACTGCTAAGTCTTCAAATTTCATTGAAATTGAACATACGTAACAAAAACATTAAATCGACCGAAAATATATATGGGTAGCTATATTCCTATACTAGCAAAATGCCCGCCACTTCGTATGCGGAAAGGAAAGAATATACAAATAAACAATATTTAATATGAAAATGGTGAACACTAAAAATTTTGATGTACCAATACCTATTTTAATTTATATTTAATTTCATTTAAATACTGTTCGTACACCTTTAGCTCGAATTTCCAATAAAAAAATGCCTTATCGCATCCTACACGTTAATATTTTAAAATTCAGTTCACGTTTCATTACAACGGTACGGGTAGTTTAAAAATTGTATCCACGTTGTCCAACCGAAGTAGTTGTAATTTCAGAATTTGTGATATCAAAATGTATTTCCGTATTTCCAACACCAGCTCAATAACAGAGCCCTCAGCGACCACCATATCTAATTTCGAAATTTGTATGCATTTAAAACAATTCCTTATCTAAACACCAACACAGAACCTCATACAAAAATTTTAATTCCAGCTATATCCCTTTATGCAACACCAAAACGGTACCAAACTTAGTACTTAAAATAGGTAATAGTTTCAAAAATTACATCCCTATATCAAAAACTATATCGCAACAGCGATACACATTTACAGCTCTATATATTCTTCCAAAACCAAATATGTATGAAATTCCAAAACATCCTCCTTATCTCCACTATATACCCCAACTGTTATCGTAATACCGAATTTCACAATTTCAGCTCTACCTCTTATGGTACATATATCCACAATGACATCCATAACTCAACCCTACACACCAACAGCGACTATACTACCAAATTTCCGAATTCCATATACCAAACTCAATCCTCCATTCTGGCAGTAATCTTAATTCTGTATTTTAGGATTTTAGCTCGATGCGTTCACCAAATCCAAATTTTATCACATTAAGTGCAATTTAGTACTTTTGGTAAACATAAGAACGAATTTCAAAGGCTACTTAAATCCAGTAATCTTAATTCAAATTTCAGTACCATTTAGTACTTTTTCGTTACCTAACAGTGAGTATTTCCAATATCATTTCAGTCATCAACGATCCTCATACCAAATTTAAGAATTTTTACACATTAAAAAACTCCTTATATTATCGTTTATGCAATAACAAAATCGTAACAAATTTGGTACTTTTCGTACACATTGGTATAACCTCAAAAAATTACCTTCTTATATCAACCATTTATACCAACCGCGATTCTCATTCCCAGCTCTATCAGTTCCCCCTAACCCAATTATAGTACTTTACATATAAATAAATAACAACGAAGTTCCGAAACTTCCTCCTAAAATTTCAAAAATTCATGTTAACCCCTTTACACAATAACAAATTTTATCAAATTCTGTACCATTTAATACTTTTTATAGTATGTATTTCCAAAACCATCTACATATCTTAACCCCACATACCAACAGTGACTCTAAGAACAAATTTTAGAATTCCTCCCGTTCCTACAACAGATACAACATTTAGACTTATTTAGTACTTTTCGTAAATATACCAAAGTTACACCCCAATACTCACCCTAACTCCAAAAATACAGATTCCAGCTTGGTCCTTACAAAAACAAAACTACAGATTGAATACCATGGTATGTATTTTGCAACCACATCTCTCAAACCTACACTGACAAATCTACAAAATAACAACAGCAACAATATCAAATTGCACCAAACTTTGTTACATATAGTACTATAGTACTCTTCATACTCATAAGTACGATTTTCCAAAACTACCGCAATTCTTTACTTTAACAGCAATTTTAATTCCAAATTTCAGGATTCCAGCTCTAACCCTTCAACCAAGTATAAATTGTACGAAAACTAATATTTTTCGTACCCATAAGTACGAATTTCCAAAATTTCCTCAATCCTACAGTCCAACTGTATTCTTAATTCCAAATTTCAGAATTCCAGCGCTATCCGTTCACCGAAATTTAATTGTATCAAATGTAGCGCCATTTAGTACTTTCCGTACCCATAAGTTAGAATTTTCAAAAATAATTCCAAATTTCACCCAAATCCAAATTGTACCAAACTTAATTCTGCCTCAATCCTACACTCTAACAGTAATCTTAATTCCAAATTTCAGGATTCCAGCGCTATCCGTTCGCCCAAATGTAAATTGTACCAAATTTAGTACCATTTAGTACTTTTCGTACCCATAATTATGAATTTTCAAATCTTCTTCAATCCTACTCTCCAACAGTAACCTTAACTCCAAATTTCAGGTTTCCAGGCTTATCAGTTCAATCACTTCCAAATTATACCAAATTTAGTTCCATTTAGTACTTTTCGTATACATAAGTACAAATTTCCAAAACTACACATATATCTCAATCTTACATTTCAATAGTAATCTTAATCCCAAATTTCAGGTTTCCAGCTCTGTCCGTTCACTTAAATCTACGTTGTACAAAATTTAGTACCATTTAGAACTTGTTGTACACATCAATACGAATTTCGAAAACTACCCCCAAAGCATATCGCAATCCTATACTCCGTCAGTAATCTTAATACCAAATTGCAGGTTTCTAGCTCTATCCGTTCACCCAAATCCAAATTGTATCAAATACAGTACCATTTAGTACTTTTCGTAAACATAAGTACTAAAACTACCCCATATATCGATCGTACACTTCAACAGTTATCTTAATTCCAAATTTCAAGTTTCCAGCTCTATCCGTTCACCCAAATCCATGTTGTACTAAATTTAGTACCACTTCGTACTTTTCGTACACATAAGTACGAATTTCCAAAACTACCCCATATCTCAATCCTATACTCCGGCAGTAATCTTAATTCTAAATTTCAGATTTCCAGCTCTATCCTTTCACCAAATTCAAATTGTACTAAATTTAGTACGATTTAGTACTTTTCGTACACATGAGTACGTATTTCACAAACCATTTGCTTTTATAAACACCACTTCCCAACCTTCATATCCATAACAAATTCCAAGTTTCTAGCTAAAACCGTTCAAAATATACACTTGGTACTAAATTTAGTACTTTTCGTACACTGTTAGGTCGAATTTCCAAAAACCCTTTGGTACATCTTTCTAACTCTCCATCAGTTACCCTCGTTCCAAATTTCAGAATTGTAGCTCTTTCCGTTTATCTAATACACGTTGTACTAAATTTAGTACCATTTAGTACTTTTCGTACACATAAGTACGTATTTCCAAAACTACCCCTGTACCCCAAACCTATACTCCGTCAGTAATCTTAATTCCAAATTTCAGATTTCCAGCTCTATCCTTTCACCCAAATCCAAATTGTACTAAATTTAGTACCATTTAGTACTTTTCGTACACATGAGTACGTATTTCACAAACCATTTGCTTTTATAAACACCACTTCCCAACCTTCATTTCCATAACAAATTCCAAGTTTCTAGCTAAACCCGTTCAAAATATACACTTGGTACTAAATTTAGTACTTTTCGTACACTTACAGGTCGAATTTCCAAAAACCCTTTGGTACATCTTTCTAACTCTCCATCAGTTACCCTCGTTCCAAATTTCAGAATTCTAGTTCTTCCCGTTTGCCTAATACAAAGGGTACCATATTTAGTACCTTTTAGTACTTTTCGTACCCTTCTAGTTCGAATTTCCAAAAACCCAGCCTTATCTCACGCCTACACACCAACACCAACCCACAGTCAAAATTTCAGCTTTCTATCTTCAGCGGTTTCGTCTGGGCGATGATATACATGTCACTCACTCACTCACTCACTCAGTCATCACTAAGCTCTTTTATATATATAGATGAACCGCTCTCGATATAATTTGTCATATTTATTTTTAGACCAAATCCCGTCTTACATTCACATTTTGTGCATAAAAAACGGAAAATCAGCCGAAAATATATATGGGAGCTATATTCTAATCTGAACCGATTTCGGTATAACGAATGGACATATGTCCATATCTGAACCGGTCTCGATAGAGTTTGGCACATTTATATTTAGAACAAATTCCGTCAGACACCCCAAATTTCAGCGACATTGAACACATTTAGCGTATTTAGAGCATCAAATACAGAAAATCGGACTAAAATATAGATAGGAGCAATGTCCAAATCTGAACCGATTTCGATATGATTTGGCACATTTATGTCTAGACCAAATCCCGTTACGCATTCCAAATTTCACAGAAATTGGACATAAATAGCGAGTTTGGTTCATAAAATACAGGAAATCGGCCGTAGATATATACAGGAGCTATATCCAAATCTGAACCGATTTCGATATAATTTGGCACATTTATTTCTAGACTAAGTTCTGTAACACATTCCAAATTTCAGGGAAATTGGACATATATAACGTGCTTGGTACATAAACTACAGAAAATCGGCCGAAAATATATATGGGAGCTATATTCAAATCTGAACCGATCTCTATATAAGTTAGCACATTTATTTCTGGAACAAATTCCGTCAGACCCTCCAAATTTCAGCGAACTTGAACATATACAGCGTGTTTGGTGCATAAAATGTGGAAAATCGGCAGAAAATATATATTGGAGCTATATCCAAATCTGAACCGATTTCGATAAAATTCGGCACATTCATGTCTAGACCAAATTCCGTTACACATTTCAAATTTCAGCGAAATTGGACATATGTATATAGCGTGCTTGGTGCATAAAATACAGGAAATCGGCGAAAATATATATGGCAGCTATATTCAAATCTGAACCGATATCTATATAATTTAGCACGATTATTTCTAGAACAAATTCCGTCAGACCCTCCAAATTTCAGCGAAATTGGACACATATAGCGTGTTTGGTGCATAAAATAAGGAAAACGGTCGAAAATATATGTGTATGGGAGCTATATCCAAATCTGAATCAATCTCAATATAATCTGGCACATTTATTTCTAGAACAAATTCCGTGAGAAATTCAAAATTTCAGCTTAATTGGACATATATAGCGTTTTTGGTGCATAAAATAAGGAAGTCGGCCGAAAATATAAGTGTATGGGAGCTATATCCAAATCTGAACCGATTTTGATATAAATTGGCACGTTTATTTCCAGACCAAGTTCCGTCATACATTCCAAATTTCATCGAAATTGGACATAAATAGCATGTTTGGTACATAAAATAAGGAAATCGGCCGAAAATATATGTATGTGGGAGCTATATCCAAATCAGAACCGATTTAAATATAATTTGGTAAATTTATTTCTACATCAAACTCCGTCACGCATACAAAATTTGGAGATTGTATCTGTAACAGTTCTAAAGATATTTGCACACAAAATCTAAATTTTTTGGAGGTACCTCCGGTTTTGATGGTATATCTCCAGATCAACGCGAAATTTCAAAAAATGATATAGCCTATTTTCATTCCAGGCCATGTAGCAATGTACCCTAAACATTTCAGTAAGATCTGTTCAGCGGTTTTCCAGTCTATAAGGCACAAACAAACGAACAAACAAACAAACAAACGTACAAACAAATTTCAATTTTATATATATAGATAGATTTCAAGAAAATCGAAGAGTACAATCATTGATAAAAATTGATTTTAAATATTTAATGGAAAAATATCATTCAAGCCCACCATACAAACTTTCCCCCAGAAATTTGTCTGTATAGGTATACGCCTTCATATATTCCCCATAAATCGGTATCTCCCGATTTTCGGTATTTTAAAGGTTGTGGCCACAATAATCCACCGAAAAGGCTGAAATTTGGTATTTGGTCTTCACTTGGGGTATTAAACATTCCATATGAATTTTGTCGGTATAGGCCTATGTCTTCATATAGCATCCACAGAACGTACCTCTTGATTTTCGTTGTTTTGAAGGTTGTGGCTTCAATATTCCTCAGAAATGGCTGAAATTTGGTATTTAGTCTTCGTCGGGGGTATTAAACTTTTCTTAGTAGCTTGTCAGCATAGGCACAGGCCTTCAAATAGCCCCCATAGAACGGTGTCTCCAGATTTTCGGTATTTTCAAGGTTGTGTCCGCAGCAAACCACCGAAATGGCTGAAATTTGGTATTTATTCTTCGTTTGGGGTATACAAATTTTCACCAGAAATTTGTCGGTGTAGGTCCACGTATTTCCCAATTTGTTGTAATATTTTCGAATCGATAATGCTGTAATTTAATATTATGTGTTGCCAGAGGATTGTTTATAATTATAGGTAGTCTTTTGTAAAAATTTACCACATCTGTCAAAGGATTTGTGTAAATTCATAGGGTGGTTCTATCCTGTTGAACCATTAAAACATGCTAATATTTTGGCACATTTTTATAAAGCGGGTAAAAAGTACCGTTATAAAGCACAAGTGAAACATGTTAGATATTGAAAATATCGGCTACTATATACTCTACATGTCCACACAAATATAATTTAAAATTCCTCTTCTATCGTCAGATATAACGGTATTTGTAGGCAAATATTGGTTGGTTCTATTCAGAAGAACCGGAGTGTATATTGATATTGAGTTTTTTGGTCTGCCCAATTAGGGATAACTCATTAAGTGCCATTTGACATCTTCTACCAGCAACATTTCAATTTGTTGGCCACATAAATGACAATTCAATATCTCATACACACAATCAACAACCACCAAACATAAACTCCTAATGTTGCCAAAGAAACGGAAACTTATTTATCATGATTGGCTGAGTGCATATTAGGTTTGGATGCTAGGAACGTAACGTAAAAGCCAGACAAGC
Organism: Musca autumnalis; assembly: GCF_047663935.1. Classification (NCBI taxonomy): domain Eukaryota; kingdom Metazoa; phylum Arthropoda; class Insecta; order Diptera; family Muscidae; genus Musca; species Musca autumnalis. The sequence goes on along the minus strand of NW_027411866.1, from coordinate 32,634,165 downwards.
AAGAGAATAAAATGTAGAGGAAAAATACGAAAAACCAAAGTCACACAATAACAGCAGAAGCAAAAAATTCTAACCATGACACTAAAAGCCGGTTGCTTAGTTTGTTTTGCTAACATAATTCGGATGCCTTTACAAAGCATTATACACAGCAATAATAAAATTTAGAAAAATATCAACGAACCTCCACAACCTTACCCGCGCTTATTCTTTCAAAAATGCTTTGTGGGATTGCGTGGCAACATTTCCTGTGCTTTTGCAAAACATATGAGCTTTCTGAACAAAAACAATTTTCAGCAATTACTTTTTATGCGGGAGCTTTTATTTTAATGTTTACAAAGAAATAGATAAACAAACACATTTTATGGTAATTTCCTATGAAAGTGGATTGTAAATTTTGAGGGTGGTGATTTGTGCTTTGCAGTGTATCAGAGGGCCGTGTGACTCTGTCCTCACTCCATAAAAATATTTTTCTAAACGATTATTTAGTTTCCGAAAACTAATCATTTCCATAATTATGTGTTCCACTCTTTAAAACTGTGTTCCTGGTATTTTTTCATTAAAGTGGCAACCCTCCTCTTTAAATAAAATTTCGTACCATTTTTTTCTGTGATACCATAATTCGTGACTATTGTCACAATACATGCCAAATTGAGGTAGGACAAATGTGTAAACTTTTGGCATGAACACCGGCTGAGTGTTAGGGCAATATTTACAGTTCGTTGCTTCGTATGTATGCATTCATACAGACATTCATATGTACAAACATGACATTCTCGGCAGGACACACTAATTCTCCGACTTGTTGGTATGCCAAACAATGTGTCGCGCTTTCACTTTGTAGCAGTAAAGTCAACAACATTTATAAGCGAAAAACAAAATAAACAACACACAAGAGGACTTAAAAGGATAAAGAAGGACCAGAAACATGGAGCAGTAAAAAAGCAAGAAAAGGAAACAAGCGAATAGCAAACAATTTATTTACTGACAGCTGTGTTAGAATATGTTGGCAATGAAAAAACAAAACACAATTGAAAATGTAGGAAGAAACTTAGGGCTCTGAATCCAGTGGGAATTTTTGGCTATGCGCAAGTCCCAATTTCGATTTTTCTCAATATGCATTCATTCTGTTATGGTTAACATGACTGTTAAATTACAAAAGCTGACATAGCAGACGTTAATGGTTAAGACACTTAGGACTAGAGTCTAGCTTTCGTTTGCACGGGGTACATGCTTCAGATCTTTTGTAATATGGAATTTTTCGAGTTCACTATAGAAAATGTGAAAAAAATCCCCTATACCGAATTCTTAAACCTTCCACCATAATATGGAGTAGTATAATTATATTTGTCATTCCATTTGTAAAACATCGAAATAGCCGGAGACCCTATAAAGTGTGTATATTCTTGATCAGGGTAAAATTCTAAGTCGATATAACCATATGTCTGTCTGTCTGTTGAAGTCAAGATACAGCTCCCAATATTTGAGATAGAGCTTCATAATTTGGTACAGAAGTTTCTATTACTTCTAGGATGTTTGGTATTGAAAGTGGTCTATATTGGTCTACATTTTGATATAGCCACCACATAATGGTACCTTCCCGATTTTCGGTATTTCGAAAGTTGTAGCTTCAATATCCCACTGAATTGGCTGAAATATGGTACTATATCTTCTTTGGTGTATTAAGTCCTCTCCAACAGAAAATTTTCGGTTTAGGTCCACGTTTTCATATATCCCCCATAGAACGGTACCTTCGGATTTTCGGTATTTTGAAGGCATTAGCCTCATTATGACAACGAAATGGCTGAAATTTGGTATTTTGCCTCCCTTGGGGCTATTAAACTTTTTCTCACAAAAATTTATCAGTACAGGTCCACGTTTTGATATAGCTCCTGTAGAACGGTAGCGCCCGATTTCCAACGGAAATGGCTGACATTTGGCATTTAGGTCTTCGACGGGGCATATACTTCCCTCCTTAATTTGTTGATATAAGTCCACGTCTTCATGCAGGCCCCATAGAACGGTACCTCCCGATTTTCGCTATTTTGAAGGTGTCAGCGTCATTATTAAACCGGAATAGATGGAATTCAGTATTCAATCCTCAATGGTGGTATAAAACACCCCATAGATTATCACTATATGTCACGTTTTCGACATTTTTATGGTTGTGGCTTCAACATTCAACGGAAATAGCTAAAATTTGACGATATAGGCCAACATTTTCATATAGGCCCCATAGATGGGTACATCCCAATTTGCGATATTTCAAAGTTTGTGGCTTCAATATCGCACGGAAATGGCTGAAATTTGGAATATAGTCTTCGTTTGGGGTTACAAAACATTCCACCAGATATTTATCGGTATAAGTCCACGTCTTCATATATCCCTCATAGAGTGGCACCTCCTGACTTTCGGTATTTTTAAGGTTGTGGCTCCAATATCCAATATGGTGGTATAAAACATCCCAGAAGAGATTATTAGTATAGACCACTTTTCGGCATTTTGAAGGTTGTGGCCTCAATATTCAACGGAAATAGCTGAAATGTTTGGCGGTATAGGCCAACATTTTCATATAGGCCCCATAGATGGGTACATCCCAATTTGTCTTGGTTGTGGTTCAATATCGGAAATGGTTGAAATTTGGTATATAGTCTTCGTTTGGGGGTACAAAACATTCCACCAGATATTTATCGGTATAAGTCCACGTCTTCATATATCCCTCATAGAATGGCACCTCCTGACTTTCGGAATTTTTAAGGTTGTGACTCCAATATCCCACCGAAATGGCTAAAATTTGGTATTTAGTCTACATTGGGAGTATAAATCTTTCCACCAGAAATTTGTTGGTAGAAGTCCACGTCTTCATCTAGCCCCCATAGAACCGTACCGCTCGATGTTTGGTATTTTAAAGGCGGTGGCTGAAATTTGGCACATAGTCTCCCTTCGTTCTGTAAAACTTTTCCACAGAAATTTGCTAGTACAGGTCCATGTTTTGATATAGCCCCCATAGAACGGTACTTCCCGATTTTCGGTATTTTCAAGGGGCCTCATTATCTCATCGAAATGAGTGAAATTTCGTATATAATCTTCTTTGAGGTTACAAAACTTTTCTACATTTTCGATATTTTCAAGTTTTTTTTATTATTACTTAAAATGGCAGAAAATTTGTTTCAGTCTTCTTTGAGACCACAAAACTTCCCCCAGAAATTTGTCAGTACAGGTGTTCATATAGGCCCCATAAAAGGGTACCTTCCGATTTTCGGCTTTTTGAAAGTTCTTGTCTCAATATCCAACGGAAATAGCTGGTATTTGGTGTTCCCACCTTAAATTTGTCGGTACAGGAACACATCTTAATATAGCCCCCATAGAACGGTACATCCCGATTTTTGGTATTTCGAAGGTTGTGGCTTCAATATTCAACTGAATTGGCTGAAATTTGGTTAGTCAGATGTTAGAAACAGTTAACAGAAATTGGAGATCTTTTAATAACATAATGCCAACGAGACAGGTACATGAGTTTTATGCGAACTACACTGCGGAATAACAGTGCCAGAAAATGTTGCGGCTTGGAATCGTTATTGTGTTGTTTGTTGAGGCACCGCATGCAACAACGTTAGTAAAAGTTCGTTTGCTGAATATGTCCATTGTGTTGTATCTGACATTGCAACAGTGTTTACAACATAAATTAGTTAGTTGCAATTTGGCGCTTCATGTGTAAAGAAGTTTAGAAGCGGTTGAGTTTTGTTGAGGCCGTCAAGTGTAATAAATTTACGTTGTACAAAAAATAATACGTTACAAATTCAAACGACTAGATACGGGGCGATGTAATGAATGTAGAGAAAGGGTGCACTTCAGAGGCTGCTCAGGTTTTAGCCCATCCACGACTACTGGAGTAGGAGTTATGTGAAGTTATGCGAAGTATTGCGAAAAGACCGTACAAGAAGAGGATGAAGAGGACTTGTATGGGAAAGCAGTAAAGTGTGGGACTGCCGAGGTAGAGTTGCCGACGAAAAGTTGTGCCTTACGTTATATGCCCGACATTAGCTCCCTGTTGGAGGGCAATAACCGTCTGGTGCTAGGGGACTTCAATGCTCATTCCGTGCTCGGCAATGACAAGAGGAGTATAGCACTGGTCGAGCTAATTTATAGCTCCACATTTTGTACAGTGAATGAAAACGTTCCTACGAGCATAAGAGGAGATTGCCATTGCTCGCCAGACATCACAATTGTGGCACATGGTCTGTAAATAACGTGTCATGGCAACCCGTCTTTTATCTTGGCTCAGATCAAATCAGCGTGGATTCTGGAAATTGGACAGCACCACAATAGCATTACACTCCATATGCACACATATCGGTCTAGGACTAAACCATAGCAGGCCATGCGACCGAAGATTATGGTGTCTCTTGACCTATCGAAAGTTTTCGATACCATCAACCATGTCAAGCTGTTCGGGGATATAGAGAAGATTTCCCTCCAGCCGTGTTTGATAAATGACGTGTCATGGCAACCCGCCATTTCTCTTGGCTCAGATCAAATTCCGATCATCGTCTCCGTGAACAGACCAACCGTGTTCATAACCTCTGACCACCGTATTTTTCTGAACCATGGAAAAGCTGATTGGAAAGGGTTCAAAGAATTTACCAACCACCGCTTCAGAAAGCTGTTCATTCCATCAGCTCCTCGCGCAACTGAGAGATGTGAATCGTACAGGCCGATCTTCCGTCACCAGTAGCAAAGATCATAGAGGAACAGACCCAATGTTAGCGCTACGCAGTAGAAAAATATTCAAACCTGCCAGAATACCGCCCTGAGGACTGCAACAGGGTGCTCCTCACTACCGTTGCCCAGTGGAAAAAAATACCGATCTAGCGCGCCAAAAGTAAAAAAAAATCACATTTAAAAATGATTGTTGCAGTATTAATCTAAGGTGTCCACAGAATGCAACGGCATTTAAAATAATTTGTTTTGCATCAGTCTAAGCGGAATAACGGTCCGTTTTTAGTTGACATTTTTTGAACTAGTTTTCATAATATAGTTTAGTAGTAAATTTGTGATCGTCGCATGCACTCTTCCTACAAAGTAATTTTAAATCTTTATTTAATTTAACATTTCGTGAAACAGGTGATTTAAAAAATGTTGAATATAAGATGTTATTTATTGCAACTCGGATTTTACACTTAAAACATGTGACATCCGATTTTTTTCCAAATTGAGCACTTTGTTAAATCTATTACTTAGGAGTGTCGCGGGATGGCGCGTAGATTTTTTATTTTATTTTTAGTACACATAGTTCTTAACTAATTTGTAAAATTTTAGCTGCAACAAACTGCAACATTTTATTATACCCTCCACCATAGTATGGAGGGTATATTAAGTTTGTCATTCTGTTTGTAACACATCGAACTAATCATTTGCGACCCTATAAAGTATATATATTCTTGATCAGCGCGCAATTCTACATCGATATAGCCATGTCCGTCTGTCCGTCTGTCTGTCCGTCTGTTGTAATCACTCTAGCGTCCGCAATAATTGAGATAGAGTGCTGAAATTTTGCACCCGAGGGTCTTTTTTCCATAGGCAGGTCAAGTTCGAAGATGGGCTATATCGGTCCACTTTTTGGTATAGCCCCCATATAACGGTACCTCCGGATTTGAGGTATTTTGACGTTCTTCGCCACATTTGCAGACCGAATTACCTATAATTTGGGATTTAGGGTTCCTAGTGATCAACAAGCTTATATCCCAAAGGATATGGGCATAGGTCCATGTTTTGGTATAGTCCCCATATAACGGTACCTCCCGATTTTCGGTATTTTGAGAATTTTAGCCACAATGTTTAACCGAACTATCTGCAATTTGACATTTGAGGTTCTCAGTGGTCATGAAATATCTCCACGAAACATCGTCAACATAGGTCCATGTTTTGGTATAGCCCCCATAAAACGGTAACTCCCGATTTTCGGTATTTTGAGAATTTTAGCTAAAATTTTTAACCGAACTAGCTGTAATTTGCCATTTGAGGTTCTCAGTGGTCATGAAACATCTCCACCAATCATCGTCAACATAGGTCCATGGTTTGGTATAGCCCCCATATAACGGTACCTCCCGATTTTCGGTATTTTGAGAATTTTAGCTACAATTTTTAACCGAGCTAGCTGTAATTTGACATTTGAGGTTCTCAGTGGTCATGAAATATCTCCACGAAACATCGTCAACATAGGTCCATGTTTTGGTATAGCCCCCATATAACGGTACCTCCCGATTTTCGGTATTTTGAGAATTTTAGCTACAATTTTTAACCGAACTAGCTGTAATTTGCCATTTGAGGTTCTCAGTGGTCATGAAACATCTCTACCAAGCATCGTCAACATAGGTCCATGTTTTGGTATAGCCCCCATATAACGGTACCTCCCGATTTTCGGTATTTTGAGAATTTTAGCTAAAATTTTTAACCGAACTAGCTGTAATTTGCCATTTGAGGTTCTCAGTGGTCATGAAACATCTCCACCAATCATCGTCAACATAGGTCCATGGTTTGGTATAGCCCCCATATAACGGTACCTCCCGATTTTCGGTATTTTGAGAATTTTAGCTGCAATTTTTAACCGAACTAGCTGTAATTTGCCATTTGAAGTTCTCAGTGGTCATGCAATATCTCCACCAAACATCTTCAACATAGGTCCATGTTTTGGTATATCTCCCCATATAACTGTACCTCCCGATTTTCGGGAATTTTCATTGGTCACGAAATTTCTTCATTAAATTCGTCAACATGGGTCCATTTTTGAGGGTCTACATTGTTTTGATGAAACTACCCTCAATTTGACTCTTGAAGTTCCCTGCAGCTATAAAACTTTTCCGCCAAAAAAATTAAAGAAAGGTTGACTCTTTGATATAGCCCCGTAGGTGGTACCTTTCCCCTAGCTGAACACATTTTTTTAGATTAGATCAGATAACACTGTGCAACAAAATGGAGGTGAAAGTCTGGGGCACGGAAAATTCCTCTTGGGGTGTATATTATGAACCCCAAGGACAGATCCGCCGTGAGTCGAACTTCCGCGTTATGGCGTGATGAAATTTTTGTTAGAGACCCTGTGGGCCATCAGGAATTAGCGTTATATGTTTGTTCACTGTTGCTTAAGTGCTCTACAAAAACAACAAACAAAGATATAATGCTAATTCATAATGGCTTACAGGGTCTCTTGTAAAAACTTCATCACGCCATAACGCGGAAGTTCGAATCACGGCGCCTCTGTCCTTCGGGGTTTTTAATATACACACACCAAGGGCTTTCATCTCCAAAAGGAATTATCTCTGTCCCAACATTTGTGTTCACAGTGCAATTTAAGCAATAGTGGGAGGCAGTAGGAGTCTAACCATTGTCGAAAAGTTGTTCCACCTAAAATTGTAAAAGGACCCTAATTATTCCATTTTAATTAAGACTATTTTATGGTGGAGGGTATAAAAAGTTCGGCCCGGCCGAACTTAACGACTTTTTACTTGTTTTATTACTATTTTTATTAATATCATTTTTTATGTAAAAATGCTGAAATTGGTGCGGTACCTTTCTATGGGGGCCATATCAATGCGTGTACCTTTGCCGAAAATTCTTCGTCGGAATATTTTATACCACCAACGAAGACTAAATGTCAACTTTCAGCTATATCGGTTGGATAATATGGCTAAAACCTCCAAAATTACCGAAATCGGTGGTACCGGTCTATAGGGGCTATATGAAAACGTGGTACTATACCGAAAATGTTTATAGGAGTGTATGCATAACCCCCACGGAGACTATATACCAAATCCTAGCCGTTTCGATTGGATAATGTAGTAGAAATCTTCCAAATACCGAAAATCGATAGGTACCATTCTACGGTAAAAATACAAATTTACCAAATATATTAATAAATGAAGTAAAATTGTCAATCTATAGCTGTTCATATCGAATTTATGGACAAACATACAATAAAACATAGAGTTTTACTTTTGGCGCGCTAAATCGGTACTTTTTCCACTGTGCATTGTTTTACCGTTGTATCCCTATCACGATTTAATGGACAGGCTTCCCCCAACCTGACACGTCCTTAAGATCTAGAGCAGGGTCGCCCATCTGTATACTGCGGGCGCGATTTGTTTTTCATTTGCTATACTCTCTCATTCACAGTCCAAGGCCAACAAGCAGGCGACTCAATCCGTAGAAATAGCATGTCTTAGAGGCCAGCTCGCAGCATTAGCATTAATGAATGTCAAAACATTAAGTTATCGATTACAATTACAACACGAACAATGAGTCCCGAACAACTAGAAATCGCCTATAATCGATGACTAAAACATTCATCTACGAATCGCCCACATCCTATCTTCAGGTCATCGATATTGCAAGTCTCCGGTGGTTCCATCAGCCGCTTATCTCACACAAAACATCCAATTACCAAGCCTATCTTAACTAGTCTGTATATTTCTTAAGATTTATTGGCTTCTTATGGCGACCCTGGGCGCGACTGACTTATCCAGCCAATGACAAAACCACCTTACAAAAGCAGACTTTATACTGTGGTAAAGGGTTTTTATGCCTTTGGGCATTTGTATGTAAAATGCATAAGGAAAGGAGATAGTCCCATAGTTCCTTCTAGGAATATACATAAAATCACATTCTGAGTCGATTTATGCATGTTCGTTCGCAACGTTCAAGTCGCATGATGAAAAACGGGTTTTTGGTGAGAATCTGTTCAGATTTGGATATACATAGTTTCTTTATATACAGTCGAACTTCTTTATATTGTAGCAGTTGGGAACCGACGAATTACTACGTAATAGAGAAAATTCGTTATAAAAAAAACCGGAGCAAAATGGCAAACCAGTTATTTTTATGCAATGAAACTATGTATAGTAGTCATTGATAAAGGAGTTTTGCTTTTCCTTTTAAGTGTGAACTTCTATAGAATATACCGTTGATGAATGTGTTTGACTCACATTATTGTGTAAACTAAAATAAATAACCTCAGGCATATTAGATGTTTTTGTTGCTAGACAATTTTCGCCATTTGGCTAGACAATTTTCGCCATCCAAGATTGCAAATTTGCATTTGTGTATTTCAAATTGAAGCTTTTTTATTTCCAAAGACGACTCATTTGTCCCCCTTCTTATCCAGAAATCAATTTTTCAATATTACATTCATAAATGGCGAAAATTGTCTAGCAACAACAACATCTAATATGCCTGAGGATGTTAGCCTAACCAGCTAACAAAACGATCTCGCATAGCGGTTGATGTGTGTGTTGGACTTCGCTAGATATCAATTTTTCAATGTAATCTCCTTAGGTCATAGAGCTCGATTAATTAAATTAATAAAAAAATACAAACAGACAGACCGACGGACATTGCTCAATCGACTCCAAATTGTCTGAAACACATTTGGTCCAAACATACTTGGGGTCTAAAACCATTATTTCGATGAGGCACATTTTGCCCGTATGAAAGTGTATATCAGGAAAAATGTATAAAATTGTCTTTTCCATTTCAAAAAAATCAAAAAAATTTGTTGATACTACATCAATGATTTTTGGTACATAGATTAAGAAAAAAATCAGCATTCCAAATCTGTTTTCGTTACTAACTTTGATCGTTGCGCGCAAAAGATATGACCGTTTTAATTATGATAATTAGAAAAAATTCTAAAAAAATCGCGGGTTAATATAGTTAGCTGTTATATCCTATTATCGTTAACTGAATTCGTAACCTTTGCGATGATGCAAAAAATAATCGCGAAGTCTCAATGGATTCGCGAAAAATCAAATTTGTTAAATAATTTCACGTATTTACAAACATATTTTTGAAACAATAGCGCTCATAGTTACGAAAAATATATAAAAAAATTATAACAGCATCCAGACATTTTGAGGAATAAAATGAAACCTAAGTTGTGAAGGTTGGAGCTATAGTATTCATGTTATTTGCAAAAATACGAAGAAAATATTACGAAAAAATTAAAATCATATTATTCTAATTTTAGTTTTTTATGTTTTATAGGAAAAGTAGGAGAAAAAAATGTTTGAGTTCTTCGGCATTTTCGTGAAAATTTCACGCAATAATGATGATATTCCGTTGTAACACATTTTTCGCTTATAGTTTTCCTATTGGATAATATTGTTAGAACCTTATATTAAATCACAAGGAATTCCAATTGTGGAATAACGTTAAAATAATGTTATATTGAATATTACAACATTTGAGACGCATATAAACCGCGTAATTATGAAAATGACATGATGCGCATCCGATTTTCCAACACAGCGAATCAATCCCTCTTATTTGATGTACAGTTTGTCAAATTCTATTTGGCGGCCACGATGTAGCATCTGCTGCATATTAGGGTGCAAAATACTGTAAAATGGTCATCATTTCCGCGATGTTCATTTACATTTTATGCGCATCCGATTTCAGTAATCACCTTAAAAAAATATATCATTCTATGCCGTTTCAATGCGATCCATCAAGAACCGTGGATGTAGCATCGCACTCAATTTTCAGAAAAAATGTATTATATCTCTGGATTTACGAGAGTTTTTAAATATATGTTTTCGCGCAGTTTAAACACGCGTATCGATCTATTTATTTAAGTAGAACTGACACATCCAAAACGCGTTTTAATATGCGATATTTTCAAAATAATTTTTTGCAGATTTTCGAAATTTGAGGGGTATCATATCCGCCGATCTAGTGGGTGGATTTTTACGCGTCGCGGCTTGTTAGATTCAGAACGTAAAAAAACTAAATTTACGCGGGTTTCCACGGAAATCGAATGACTTTTGTAAATTTTAAACCAAAACAATAGGTTTTTGAGAAAAATTTACGCACAAAAATTTCGTGTTTGGGCGCAGATTACTGTGATCCTGTGAGGGCTACACCCTCATGTTATACATTAAAAAATGCGAAATCGCGAGTACTACAATCAAATAATAAGCATTTAGGGAAATCCAGCTGCGCGTCCCGATTAGAGCAAAAATTCAAAAAACCCCATTTTTCAGGTTTCAAAATGTCAACATCCGTTTGAGATAGATACAGTGGATATATTAAAAAATCATACATTAGAAACTTCAACTCTGAAGTGTACTCTTTAACTTCTCCTTTGAGCATTATGCTCTACATTGTGTTGTAAAACCACTAATTGGAAAATAACATAATAAAACTCGTTTAATTCAACGATTTTTTCCGATTTTTTTACATTAGTACGACCACAGCTTCCGCTCAAATTATTATTTTAAGAAACCCCTCGGTGAATCGGGCTAAAACAGTTTATTTTACCGAAATGCGGTCAAAAGTTATGGTATAGTAAAACTGATCGCGAGTTACAATACCCCATACCTCAGTTTCAACATAAGTTAATTTTCTACAAAAAGCTTGATATGTATGTATATCGAAAAAGTATGATATTCAAAATTGGAAAGAAACAAGTAAGAAATATCAGTAAGCTGCACCCTCAGCCTATGACCAAAAACAAAAAAAAGCTAACACAAGTTTAAACAGCGAGTTTAAACCAAGTTTGGAAATTTTTTTTTGAAAAAAGTGAGAGTTATCCTTCATACTAGCAGTTTAAGAATGTGGCGGCTGGGTGTCGTGGACTTACTCCGGAAAAAATTGTACCGTTATAATAGGAATCTTGAAAACAACCTTCTGCAAACAAAAATCAAATAGATCCAAGACGAGTCCTCAAAGTCCAATTTTCCCAACTTTTGTGTGGGAGGTACCCGAAGGACTGGACCGACTGGACTGGGTGAAATAATACGATGCGCCAAGTTTGGACCAATCAGAAACTCCCTGCGAGAGTTATCTTCAGGATTTGGCGTTTTAGATGATGCCGTCAGGGTTTCTTCGAGTTTTTAGGCCAGTATCTCAGGAAGTATGGACTGCTGAAAAAAATTTCAAAACTATCTGAGAGAAGCTCCTAAACTTCATTTATGGTGTGTGGTAGGTACACGAAGTAGTGGATTGATATAGTCCATATTCAAACCCGATCTATATCCGGAAGGAGTAATACGATTTGCAAAGTTTGGACCAAATCGATTGCGCCCTTTTGTGGGGAGGTACCCGAAAGAATGGACCAATATGGATCAACTTCGAACTTAAACTATGTTTTGGCAAGGTTTTACGAAGTTCGGTTCGGTTGATCCGTTCGAGATTTATTGTGCACACCAGCCAGACAGACGGGCAGACGGGCGGACAGGGCTAAATCGACTCCAAATTGTCTGAAAGAACTTCGTCCAACAACCTTGGGGTCTAAAACTATTATTTCGATGAGGCACATTTAGCCTAAAGGCTGAGGGTATCAAAAGCAAGAAGTAGGAGGTACTGATAAGAAGAAAACCATCGATTATAAAACGAATGGGGGCGTTATGATACTACTTTGTTTCAACTGTGCGTCGCCAAATATGTTATTTGCTTAATAAAAATATCTTAGGCCATGTTTATATTATAGCCTTTTGCAGGGTTAACCTTCTGAATGAGGATTTATTTGACGTATACGCAAAGGAATTGACATTTGAAACCCAGTGGGTTTGTTAAATCCGGTTATATACAGTTGCCCGATTGTGAGTTTATGGGACAGAGATTCGAGGAAAATAGAAACACTTTGCCCCTCAATAGCCACTTTCTTCGACAAACTAACAATTATCGAAAGTACAATTGTCTAATGTGCATCTGCGTCAAAGATCGTCCTAAATAGTTCAAAACAAAGAAATATTTGCAATTGAACTCAACAACAAAGCCATCGACTTCAGTAATACGACGTCTAACAGACTGCGAGACGAAGTTCGCCGGGTCCCCTATGATTTCTATATTTCTATCCTAAAGGCTGAAGGTAGTTATTTTTTTATCTTATTCTTCGATGAAAGATGGAAAGAAATGATGACATAGGTTTGTATTAGTTTTGGGTTGTAAAGTTAGTCTGCCTCTTGGTCGCCGTTTTTGGTGTGGCCGACAAATAAAAAGTGTATTTGGCCAAACGCCATGTGAGCAAAAAACTATGTAACAAAGTTAAATGTCGAACATTGGATAATTGTGTGTGACTTTTGTTTAGGTTTCTTTTTACAGCTATAGTTAGAGAAGCATTCAAATTGTAAACGGAAATTAGAATCTGGCCAAATGAGTGGTATATATTGCTGTACTGCTCTCATTCACGATATGATTAGGTTGATGTGAGATATCAGAGATGTGAGATATCAGTTTTTTTTTTTTTTTTTGGAAAGCTTTGAAATGAGAAAACTTCTATTAAGCAGGACTGACCGACTATTATACATAACTTTTTTTCTAAAACAATATTTTCCATTTAACTGCATTTTAAGATTCTCGTCCGTTCCTAATATTACCCTAAATTTTTCATATAACTTATAATTAATGCTCTTCAAATGTTATCAGCATTTACTTTAATGTGAAACTGAAACACCACATTATACAAAATGTTCAACTTAATGAAATTTTTCATCATAAAACACCCAGTTAACCAAAAATCAACTTTGACAGCCGAAACCAAAGATTGCCTTATATTATTTGACAAATTCAATAAGGGGTTTTGAGTGAAATTTAATATTAGGTTTTTATTGAAAAGTCGTCTTAAATATACACATTTACACACACACACACCCTTACAATATCTGCGATATATTGCACATCGTAAAACATGAAGAAGGAAGCAAAATAAATAAAAAATCCTAGTTATTCCATTGAATTTCCGTTTCCGTTTTTTTACATTGCATTCTGGTTGGCAACAACATAAAAATCATGGCAATACCGAAACACCTTCATGTAAGGGCTTGTAAATATTTAAAGATTTGTACGTGCGTTTTTTGGTGCTAGTAAGGAACCATACCTTCAATGTCGTTAGCAAAGCCATAGACCTCAAATTTTGTGTGATAAAAATTTGGTCGGTTTGACATCTTCATTTTTACATCCATATACCATACAATAAGATGTAGGGCATAAGTATACCGTCTGCATTTATGCCAACGAGGGTAAATACTCATCCATACGGGCAAAATGTGCCTCATCGAAATAACGGTTTTAGAACGGTTTATGTTTGGACGAAATCCGTTTCAGACAATTTGGAGTAGATTTAGCAATGTCCGCCCGTCTGTCCGTCTGTCTGGTTGGCTAGTGCGCACGATAACTTTCGAACAGATGAGCCGATTTAGTCCAAAATTTGGCTTTCGTAATATTTTGTCCAAACTTAATTTAAGTTCAAAGATGAGCCATTCAGGTACCTCCACCACAAAAGTTCGAAAATGTTCGGAAAATTTGTGCGCACGATTACTGTTGAATGGATCAACCGATTTGGTTCATACTTTGCACATCGTGAGATTTCTACTATGCATAGATGAGGTTCCAATATGGACTCTAACGGTCCATTCCTTCGGGTACCTTCCACACAAAATTTCGGAAAAGCTCAGTTTATGACCTGCTCTCGGATCGTTTTGATTTTTGTTGTAGCAACTTGTATTCGCTGCCCCCATTACGAAGGTACAAGTTTTATCAGGCGCAAGTCCATACTTCCTGAGGAAATAGCCAAAAAGTTGTAAAAATCCCCTATTGCACAATGTGTAGTGGTTGGAGCGCATCATGACTCTCGGACGGATCTGCCGATTCGGTCTAAAATTAGGTCATCGTAATATTTTGTATGAACTTATTTTAAGTCCGAAGGTGAGCCATATCGGCCTCTCCCACAAAAGTTCGACAATATTCGAAACATTTATGCCCACGATAACTCCTAAAGGCAGTATCGGATTTGGTCCATACATTGAACATCGTAATATTTCTACGGGCTTGAATATGAACTACATATGTCAACTCCTTCAGGTACATTCCACACAAAATTTTGAAAAAAAAAATGCAGTTTAAGGCCTGCTTTCGAATCGCTTTTGTCTTTGTTGTAACAACTTGTATTCGCTGCCCCAATGAAATCGTGCAAGTTTTTTTTCAGGGGCAAATCCATACTTCTTGTGAAGAAAGACCGAAAGATGTAAAAATCCCTATGGAACTGTATGATAACTCTCGAACGGATCTGCCGATTCCGTGCAAAAGTTGGGCTACGTAATATTTAGTATAAACTAAGTTTAAGTTTGAAGATTGGCACTGTCGGTGCGCACATTCCGGTACCTTCCCCACCCCAAAAATTAAAAAATTGCCCTAAAAAGTACGCGCTATATCTGGTTAACGGAGCAACCGTCCAAACCTTGGATCTTTTAATATTTTGTCCAAATGTAGTTTTACTTCAGAAATCGGTTTTCTGCTTAGGTTAGATCCCTCAGAAAAGTTCAAAAATTTTGTTTAAGCGCAGGTTAGGATCTGTTCGAAAAACTTTTGGAAAATTTTACCGATGGTATTCTTTGTGGTGCTGTTAAAGCGATTTTATGTGTTTCGTGGGCAAGTCCATGCTTCCTGACATCTTGGCCCAAAACTTCTAAGTTCAAGTACATCCTCCGCAACACTGATACTGATAGTATGGAGGGTATATTAAGTTTGTCATTCCGTATGTAACACATCGAACTAATCATTTGCGACCCTATAAAGTATATATATTGTTGATCAGGATAAAATTCTAAGACGATCTAGCCATGTCCGTCTGTAACTCCGTCTGTCCGTCTGTTGTAATCACTCTAGCGTCCGCAATAATTGAGATAGAGTGCTGAAATTTTGCACCCGAGGGTCTTTTTTCCATAGGCAGGTCAAGTTCGAAGATGGGCTATATCGGTCCACTCTTTGGTATAGCCCCCATATAACGGTACCTCCGGATTTGAGGTATTTTGACGTTATTCGCCACATTTGCAGACCGAATTAGCTATAATTTGGCACTTAGGGTTCCTAGTGATCAACAAACTTATATCCCAAAGGATATGGGCATAGGTCCATGTTTTGGTATAGTCCCCATATAACGGTAACTCCCGATTTTCGGTATTTTGAGAATTTTAGCCACAATTTTTAACCGAACTACCTGCAATTTAACATTTGAGGTTCTCAGTGGTCATGAAACATCTCCACCAAACATCGTCAACATAGGTCCATGTTTTGGTATAGCCCCCATATATCGGTACCTCCCGATTTTAGGTATTTTGAGAATTTTAGCTACAATTTTTAACCGAACTAGCTGTAATTTGCCATTTGAGGTTCTCAGTGGTCATGAAATATCTCCACCAAACATCGTCAACATAGGTCCATGTTTTGGTATAGCCCCCATATAACGGTACCTCCCGATTTTCGGTATTTTGAGAATTATAGCCACAATTTGTAACCGAACTATATGCACTTTGACATTTGAGGTTCTCAGTGGTCATGAAACATCTTCACCAAACATCGTCAACATAGGTCCATGTTTTGGTATGGCTCCCTTATAACCGTACCTCCCGATTTTCGGTATTTTGAGAATTTTAGCTACAATTTTTAATCGAACTAGCTGTAATTTTCCATTTGAGGTTCTCAGTGGTCATGAAACATCTCCACCAAACATCGTCAACATAGGTCCATGTTTTGGTATAGCCCCAATATAACGGCATCTCCCGATTTTCGGTATTTTGAGAATTTTAGCTACAATTTTTAATCGAACTAGCTGTAATTTGCCATTTGAGGTTCTCAGTGGTCATGAAACATCTCCACCAAACATCGTCAACATAGGTCCATGTTTTGGTATAGCCCCAATATAACGGCATCTCCCGATTTTCGGTATTTTGGGAATTTTAGCTACAATTTTTAATCGAACTAGCTGTAATTTGCCATTTGAGGTTCTCAGTGGTCATGAAACATCTCCACCAAACATCGTCAACATAGGTCCATGTTTCGGTATAGCCCCAATATAACGGCATCTCCCGATTTTCGGTATTTTGAGAATTTTAGCTTTAATGATCGGTATTTTGAGAATTTTATCTACAATTTTGTCCATTCAAAATTAATCGTCAATATAGGTCCATGTTTTGGTATATCCCCCATATAACTGTACCTTCCGATTTTCCGGAATTTTCAGTGGTCACGAAATTTCTTCACTATAATTCGTCAACATGGGTCCATTTTTGAGGGTCTACATTGTTTTGATGAAACTACCCTCAATTTGACTCTTGAAGTTCCTTGCAGCTATAAAACTTTTCCGCCAAAAAATTTAAAGATCGGTTGACTCTTTGATATAGCCCCGTACGTGGTACCTTTCACCTAGCTGAACACATTTTTTTAGATTAGATTAGATAACACTGTGCAACAAAATGGAGGTGAAAGTCTGGGGCACGGAAAATTCCTCTTGGGGATGAAAGGCCTTGTTGAGTATATTATGAACCCCGAAGGACAGATGCGCAGTGAGTCGAACTTCCGCGTTATGGCGTGATGAAATTTTTGTTAGAGTCCCTGTGGGCCATCAGGATTTAGCGTTATATCTTTGTTCACTGTTGCTTAAGTGCTCTACAAAAACAACAAACAAAGATATAATGCTAATGCATGATGGCTTACAGGGTCTCTTGCAAAAACTTCATCACGCCATAACGCGGAAGTTCGACTCACGGCGGGCATTCATCTCCAAAAGGAATTATCTCTGCCCCAACATGTGTGTACAGAGTGTAATTTAAGCAATAGTGGGAGGCAGTAGGAGTCTATCCATTGCACATTGGGCCCAATGGCAGGTTTCTGAGGCAAAAAGTCTAGTTTTGAAGTCATATATTTGTATAAATTAGTAACGGGATTAGATTCTTAACACTTTGAGCCACTTAGAAACAAAATCATTTCAACCTGGCAACGCTTCGTGGTCACATACCGAGCTGTCAAAGATATTGCATGTTGCTTTGTAAAATTTTATAAAAATTTATCCAATGAAGAACAAATTTGTTTCGCTCGGCAATTAAAAACCGCTGATTTAATAAACAGTTTTTTTAATGGATAAAACGTGTAAAGGTATATAAATTAATATTCTGATTAAGAAATAAAAGAAGTTAGATTTGGTAAGGAATATTTGAAGTAGACTTGTGGTGTATTTTTTGTGTAGTTCGTATTGTAGTTTAAATAGCTTTTGGAATAAAACTCGCGGTATTGCGACGTATTGTCGAAACTATATATATCTGATAGAAGGTAATAGTGAGTACTATATGTGTAAAAAAATTTCATGTCCGTATGGATCCGAATACTTATAGAAAATTACTTACAGATAGCGTGACACTTAAAAATGTGGATATTTTAATTTATTAGACTGGGTTGGGACTGGACGATGCTCAATATGACACAAGTCGCCAAATTTTATAGTAATCTTATCCGAGTTACACCAAGCATTGAAATCTTCAATATTCTAGATCTTTAAATTTAATAACTGGTACTACAAACACCTACTAAATTTCAAGATCTTAACCTGTAATTATAAAGTTTTCAAATAACGGACGCGATCGCGGTTTTCTACTTCCAAAACATAAATTAATGATAGAGGTCACAATTACTATTGTTTTGTATACCAATGCGTCTAATAATCTCTGAGATTTCGCGTTTGGCTAAAACTTGTTGTGGGGGAGGTCCCCCACCCCCTCCATTTTTCGGTATAAAAAGTACCTTACGATCTATTCTCAGACCTTATGAATCTACAAACAAAATTTTATCAAATTCGGTCCAGCCATTTCAGAAGATTTATATTTCGAACATCATGGTATACCTGAAAAGGTTTCTATATATATGTAGATATATATCTGAACCGATCAGAGCCAAATTTTCAGGACCTGATTCTAACCTGAACAGGATTTACCATATCAAATTTTAAGGCGATCGGATGCAAATTGTGACCTTTGTGGGGCTTAAAAATAAAATCGGATTAAATCGGATGAAACATATACATGAAAACTATATCTATATCTGAACCGATTCTTACCAAATTTTGCAGAAGTACTTTTATGCCCATTAAAAACATTGGAACGAAATTTGGTAGCTCTAGCTGCTTCCAGTGACTTGTTGCCTCAAAAACCTGTCATTGGGCCCAATGTGCATTGTCGAAAAGTTGTTACACCTAAATTTGTGAAAGGACTATAATTATTTCATTTTAATTAAGACTATTTTATGGTGGAGGGTATAAAAAATTCGGCCCGGCCGAACTTAAAGACTTTTTACTTGTTACTTGTTAGATTTGATATTGTCAATAGATGGACGTTTCAATTCACACAGGCTGAGGGTATAACTCTGTCAGCAAAGCAGACTGATATTTTTTACTTGTTAAATTTGTTATTCCGTTTGTAACACATCGAAATATTCATCGGAGACCCTATAAAGTGTACAAGTTCGTGATCAGGGTAAAATTCTAAGTCGGTATAACCATGATCGTCTGTCCGTCCGTTTGCCTGTTGAAATCAAGATACAGCTCGCAGTTTTTAAGATAGAGCTTTGTAATTTTGTAATAGAAGTTTCTATTACTCCTAGGATGTTTGGTATTGCAAATGGGCTATATCGGTCCACGTTTTGATATAGCCTCAATAGAACGATACAACCCGATTTTCGGTATTTTGAAGGTTTCAGCCTCATTATAACACCGAAATGGCTGCAAGATGATACTTATGCTAGGTTTACATTTACGAAAGTCCTGAAATTTGGATTTAAGATTACTGTTGGAGTGTAGGATTGAGATATGGATGTATTTTTGAAAATTCGTACTTATATGTACAAAAGTACTAAATGGTACTAAATTTGGTAACATTTGGTATTATTTCAACTGATAGAGCTAAAAGCTTGACATTTGGAATGAAAATCAAGGTTGAGGAGTTAATACAAGGAGGAGGACTTATGTGCATGAAAAGTACTAAATGGTACTAAATTTGGTACAATTAGGATTTGGGCTAATCGGTAGAGTTGGAATCCTGAAATTTGGACATAAGATTACTGTTGGAGTGTCGGTTCGAAATATGGAAACAGTTTTGGGACTTGTACATATGGGTACGAAAAGTGCTAAATGGTACTAAATTGGGGGTACAATTTGGATTTGAGTGAACGAACAGAGCAGGAATCCTGAGATTTGGAATTACTATTACTGTTGGAGTGTAGAACTGAGGTAGTTATGGAAATTCGTATTTATGGGTACAAAAAGTACTAAATGGTATTTCCGTAAACGAATAGAGCTGGAAACCATGGGATTTGGAATAATGAATACTGTTGGAGTGTTGAAGTAGTTTTAGAAATCCATAGTTATGGTTACAAAGTGTACCAAATGGCATTACATTTGGTACAATTTTGATTTGGGTTAACGAATAAAAGCTGAAACCCTGTTAGAGTGTAGGATAGGTGTAGTTGCAGTGTTTGGAGGTAGTTTTGGAAATTCGTACTTATGTATACGAAAATTATTAAATGGTACTAAGATTGGTACAAATTTGTTTTGAATGAGGTTCACTGATGGAGAGTTAGAAAGGTGTACCAAAGGGTTTTTGGAAATTCGAACTGTAAGTGTACGAAAAGTACTAAAAGTTACTAAATTTAAAACCATTTGGTATTACGTGAACGTATAGAGCTAAAATCTTGAAATTTGGAATGAAAATCAAGGTTTAGAAGATGAGTTGATATAAGGAGATGGTTTTGAAAATGTGTACGTTAGGGTTATGACTTTTTTACAACCTCATATCCCTGTATCATAGCGTGATGAGTTTTGCCATAAGATTGCATAAAATCATTATTATAAGGTGATTCGGTGAAAAAACTTCACGCACAAAATGATTTTAAAATTTGAATTTATCAAAATTATGGACAATTTTTTGAAGTCACTGTAAGCAGATATACAATTGAAAATAAACTTTAGAGTCACATGAGATAATTAAACTGACATAACATTTCTTTCTCACGAATTTTCTTCAATTCTGAGAATCGTAAAAATGTTGTAAACGCTGTTATTTAAAAATATAATTTTTTAACAAAAAATAAAAAATTTAAAAATTTTTCAAAGTGGTTTGTGCATGACCTTTTTCAATATTTGAATGAAATAAACGTTATGATAGTTATTAGTAGGCTTATATTTATTCATTCGTGCAACAAAAAATAATTTTTGAAAAAAAAAATTTTTTTTCATTTCATACATTTTTTCAAAAAACTATATTTTTAAAATCGATTTGTGCGTGAACTTTTTTTATATTTCAATGAAATAAAGGATAGCGTAGTGATTATTAGGCAAAAGTTCATTCATCCCTGCTACAGGAAATCATTTTTGAGAAAAAATGTCAAAAAGTCATAACCCTAGTGTACGTAGGGGATGGAAGATACGAAGCAACGGTCCTGACCGGTTTTAACATGGCAAAGCCCAGGATTTATCTTGGTTCCTCTTTCATCTCAAGTGGACACTGACCTCCCCGTGGTGTCACCTGGGGAACTACCTTTAACACCCGTTAAAGGTAGTGCGCTAACATGTTCCGCGCGTTCACCCATAAAAACGTTAAAAACTTGGGTTTGGGCGTCGGGTTAGTAACCCTCCCCTAGAAAAAACAGTCTACTATGAAAAAACGAAAGAAAAGAAAAACAAACCCCTCTAAAGTTGACAAACCCCTCAAACGTTTTAAGGACCATGATCTGCGAATCTGCACCTGGAATGTTCGCACTCTTTATAGAGAAGGTGCAGTCTTCGCATTGGCAGACGTACTTGAAAATAACAAGGCCGATATTACTGTCATACAGGAAATACGATGGATTGGGAAAGGCGTCACGACAACACCTAAAGGTGACGCACTGTATTATAGCCGCCATGACGTAAAGCATGAGTTTGGTTGCGAATTTGTAGTTAGTCGGAGACTAAAACATCTGGTATCCAGCTTCACTCCAGTGAATGAAAGACTTGTTGCAATTCGAATAAAAACTAAATTCTTCAACATCAGCTTTATTTGCGCTCATGCTCCCACTGAAGAAAAGGACGAACATACCAAAGATATATTTTACGAGCGCTTAGAAGAAACATATGACAGTTGCCCTGCACATGACATTAAAATCATTCTAGGCGATTTTAATGCCAAAATTGGAAAGGAGAATATCTTTGGCCCAACAGTCGGGAAATTCAGTCTCCACAGTGAAACATCTGACAATGGTATGAGACTGATAGACTTTGCAGCTGCAAAAAACATGGCAGTTAGCAGTACCAGATTTAATCATCTCGATATTCATAAGGGCACCTGGCTGTCTCCAGATCAAAGAACAAGTAATCAAATTGATCATGTTGTAATAGATGGAAGACATTCATCCAGCGTGTTGGATGTACGATCGTTCCGAGGCGCAAACATTGATTCGGACCACTACCTTGTTGCAGCAAAGGTACGTACCCGTCTAAACGTTGCAAATAAAGCACGAACAGACACAACGCGGAAGTTGGACATCGATAGGCTGCAAACACAACAGATAGCCACAGCATATTCCACTCAACTAGCCCAATTGCTTAACGCGAGCACTCCTTGTCCCGATAACATAACAACACAATGGCAAAATATTGACCACTCCATGCAAACAGCCGCCAAAATCCATACTTGGATTCCAGAGACCTCCACAAAGGAATTCATGGTATGACCAGGAGTGTCGTGTCGCTACCGAAGCGAAAAATGCGGCATATAGAGCTACTTTACAATCAGTAGCAACGCGTAGCGCACGAGAGAGATATCGGGAGAAAAGGAGAGAAGAGATACGTCATTTCCGCAAGAAAAAGAGAGAAATGGAAAAGCGGGAGTGTGAAAAAATCGAGATGTATAGGAGCCAGAATGAAGTCCGAAAATTCTACCAAAGAGTGAAACATCAAACAGATGGCTTTGGTACAGGCACATTCTCCTGTAGAGACCAGCAAAGTAATCTGGTAACAGATACAGATAGCGTGCTCAGGATATGGAAAGAACATTTCTCCAATCTGCTGGTATCCAATAGTGGTGAAGACGATGATACCGCAGATCCAATCCCCGAAAATGGTATAGAATGTATACCACCCGGCCAAGATGAGGTAGTAAAAACAGCAATCAACCGGCTGAAGAATAATAAAGCAGCAGGAGCCGATGGCTTACCAGCCGAGCTGTTTAAAACCGGAGGCGAAGCGCTGATAAGGTGTATGCATCAGCTAGTTAGCACCATCTGGCAGGAAGAACGGGTACCCGACGATTGGAACCTGAGCATCCTATGTCCCGTCCACAAGAAAGGAGATAAGACTGTATGCTCCAACTATAGGGGCATAAGTCTTCTCCCTATTGCCTATAAGATAGTGTCAGGGATATTGTGCGAACGACTAAAGCCAATGGTCAACGAAATAATTGGACCATACCAATGTGGCTTTAGACCTGGCAAGTCCACCATTGACCAGATATTTACCCTGCGGCAAATCCTAGAGAAGACCCAAGAGATGCAGATCGACACATTTCACCTTTTTGTCGATTATAAAGCAGCATTCGACAGTCCCCTCCGATCAAAGGTATTCCATGCAATGTCTGAATTTGGTATCCCCGCAAAGCTCATCCGTCTTTGTAAGATGACTTTAACTGATACTAGGTCCTCAGTTAAAATTGGAAATAACCTCTCCGAAGAATTTTGTACCAAAAGAGGTTTCAGACAAGGAGACAGCCTTTCGTGTGACCTATTCAACATTTTGCTGGAAAAGGTAATACGAGATGCAAATGTCAAAAGAAATGGCACAATTTACACCAATAGCCACATGTTACTTGCCTATGCTGATGACATAGACATCATGGGACGATCAGTAAACGAAGTAACTGATACCTTTATGAAGATCGAAGCAGAATCTGCGAAAGTGGGTCTGACGGTAAACGGCGAAAAGACCAAATTGATGGTGCCGACGCGCAAAGCGTCCATAGAGCTCGGACCAACTTTGGAAGTTGGTACCTACATTTGAATGAGCGATAATGAACCCGCTAAAAAGGCTTATGAATACATGCCACATGACGGTGCACGCAGAATCGGCAGGCCTAAGCTTCGATGGAGCATACAAGTGGATAATGAAATGAAAAGGCGCGGTATTCCAAAAAGTCAAGCGAAAAACAGAGAGGAATGGAGATCTTTTCTTAGTTCGGTCTATGGAACAAATGTTCTGTAATGGGCCAACTAAGTAAGTAAGTACTCATGTGTACGAATAGTACTAAATGGTACTAAATTTGGTATAATACGAATTTGGGAGAACCTATAAAGTGGGAATTCTGAAATTTGGAATTACTATTACTGTTGGAGCGTAGTTTTGAGATATGGAGGTAGTTTTCAAAATTCTAACATATGGGTACGAAAGATACTAAATAGTACCAAATAAAGTACAATTTGGATTTGGGGGAACGGATGGAGCTGGAATCCTGAAATTTAGAATTAGGATTACTGTCGGAGTGTGGGATAGAAGTGATTTGTAAATTATGACTTTTGGGTACGAAAAGTACTAAATGGTACCAAATTTGGTACAATATAAATTTAAGTGATCCCTTAGAGCTGGAATAGTGAAATTTGGAATTAAGATTACTATTGGAGTGTGGGATTAGGATACTTTTTGAAATTTGTACTTATGGAAACGAAAAGTACTAAATTCGTACTTGTGGGTACAAAAAGTACTGAGTGGTACTAAATTTTGTACAATTTGGATTTGGGTGAACGGATATAGCAGGAATTCTGAAAGTTAGAATAAAGATTACTGTTGGAGTGTAGGATTGAGGTAGTTTTGGAAATTTTTGGTTATGGGTACGAAAAGTACTAAATGGTACCAAATTTGGTACAATTTGGACTTGGGTGATCGGATACATTTGAAATTCTGAAATTCGAAATTAAGATTACTGTTGGAGTGTTGGATAGAGTTAGGTTTGGAAATTCGGACCTATGGGAACACAAAGTACTAAATGGTACTAAATTTGGTACAATTTAGATTTGGATGAACGGATACAGTTTTTGATTTAAGGTTATTTATGGATCGTAGGATTGAGGTAGTTATGGAAATTCGTAGTTGTGGGTACGGAAAGTACTAAATGGTACTAAATTTGGTACAATTAGATTTGGGTGAACAGATAGAGCTGAAATCCTGAAATTTATAATTAAGATTACTTATGGAGTGCAGGATTGAGGTAATTTTGAAAATTCGTACTTATGGGTACGAAAGTACTAAGTGGTACTAAATTGTGTTCAATTTAGATTTGTGAGTTAAGGTTACTGTTGGAGTGTAGGATTGAGGAAGTTTTTTTAAATTCGTACTTATGGGTACAAAAAGTACTAAATTTGGTACTGTGTGGAGTTGGTTGAACGGATAGCGCTGGAATCCTGATATTTGAAATTAAGATTGCTGCTGGAATGTAGGTTTGAGGTGGTTTTCGAAATTCGTACTTATGGTTACGGAAAGTAATAAATGGTACTAACTTTGGTTCAATTTGGATTTGGTTAAACGGATAAAGCTGGAATCCTGAAATTTGGAATTTAGATTATTGTTGGAGTGTAGGACTGAGCTAGTTTTGGAAGTTCGTACTTATTGTTACGAAAAGTACTGAATGGTACTAAATTTGGTACATTTTAGATTTGGGTGAACGGATAGTGTTAGAATAATGATATTCGGAATTACTGTTGTTGAAATTCGTGCTTTCATACGAAAAGTATTAATGGTATTATGAATAGAGATGGAATTCGGAAATTTGGTATTATAGCCGCTGATGATGTGTATGGTTGAGATATGGATTTGGTTGTGGATATACGTACAATAAGTGTACAAAAATTACTAAATGGCACAGAATTTGGTTCAAATTGTTATTATGTAAAGGGGTAGAGATGAAATTGTTGTGAAATTCGGTATTAGTATAACAGGAATAAAAGTGGAATTCCGATTTATTATTTGTTTGTCAGATTCATTGTTAGAGGTGGTTGTACAATAAGTGTACTAGAAGTATGAAATAATATTAAATATAGAAGCACTGGTATTGTGTGAATCGATAAATGCAATTTGTTATGAGAATAACTGTTGAGATTGGATTAGAATATTTATTAAAATCTGTCTTTAAATTTATGAAAGGTTTCTATGTGTAATACCATTGGCATTGGATGAACAAGTAGAGCTAAACATGAAAAATTTGAGCAAAGGTCCTGAATTTTAAAAATTGTACAGAATAGTGTACTATTGTTTTCATGTTAGCACGAATTCGGTTTCTAAATAATGTACTGAAATCAAAAAGTCAAACGTATTGTTTCAACAAAAATTTGTTGTATAGGGTAACATATTTTGAATAAAGGTTTTCTACATTTTGATATCACAAATTCCAAAATTCGGTTGGAAAATGGAGATAAAAAATGTGGATAACATTTCCAAAATACCCATACCGTTCTAATAAAGCAGTGACTGGAATTTAAAATGTAGGCAGCTGTTGAAGTGTAGAGATGCGAGGTCTTTTTTTGAAATTCGGACAAAAGGTGTACGAACAGTACTTAAATAAAACAAGTAATCAAAGGCTATAGTCGTACTGGGCCGACCATGTGATACCCTACACCACAACTTCTAGGAATTAGCTATGTACAACCACTTTGCACGCTGAATGTCCGGGTATGATTCCCACGCCTGGCCACATCAAATTTTCAACGGTGGCATAATACCCCTCTGTTATGCTGTCGATATTTCCTAAGTATTTCAGCCATGAAAATAATGAATTTCGGATTCGGCGATGAAAAATACGTCATATATCAATGACATAACATGAATCCATTGGTATAAGATAAGCCTCCCTTGTCCCTACTGGGATATTTGAGGAACAATTATATAAATTATACATTTTTAAACAATATGCCAAAATTGGAAAATTCGCATTGATTGTGGGTTTATTGAAGATCTATCGTCCTCACATATGCTTGGTAATGCACGCAGTTTTGTGATTTTCAGGCCATTTCGAAAATAGTTGTGATTATATACATATTTTATACCGATAGAAATAACTAATAATGAATAGAAATTCAAATTATTTGCATACTAACAAATTTATAAATACCAAAATTATTCATATTCTATCACACACCAAGTAAAATAGTATAAGTCAGCTCCGCTAACGGTAATATACCCTCAGCATCTGATCTAAAGAGAAACAAACACAATAATGTATATATTTTGTATTTTGTAGGTATCGGATGTAAGGCTATACCAAATCAATTTTAGTAAGCTAACTTCTGATTTTTGAAAATTGTCTCAGGAAGTACGGACTTACTCCGGAAAAATTGTGCCGTTGCAATAGGTACCGTGGAGAGAAGCTTCTTCAAAAAATTCAAATAGATCCGAGGCTGGTCCTCAAACTGCACTTTTCCCAAATTTTGTGTAGGAGGTACTCGAAGGACGGGACCGATATAGTCCGTATTCTAACCTGATACATTACTGGATGAAATAATCGGATGTGCTAACTTTGGACCAATCAGAAAATCCGCCTGAGAGTTATCTTGCGGATTTGCCATTTTAGTTAGTTTTCTTGTTTGTTTTCAGGGTATCTTGGACCTTTTCGGCCATAATTTTTGGAGGTAAGGACTTGCCATTGCAACTGTACCATCTTAAGGAGGGCCGCAAGGACAATCTGCTGAAAAAATCATAACGATTCGATAGGACTCTTAAATTTCACTTATCCAAACTTTGTGTGGGAGGTACTCGAAGGTGTGGACCTATATAGTCTTACCCGATCTATATCTGGAAAGAATAATAATATATGGAAAGTTTGGACCAAATCGATTTCGCGCTTGAACTTTTGTGGGGGAGGTGCCCGAAGGAGTGAACCGATATAGCCCATATTAGACATTAAACTAAGTTTGGGCAAAAAATTACGAAGTGCAAAATTTGATTCGAATCGGTAGATCCGTTCGGGAGTTATCATGCGCACCAGCCAGCTAGACAGTATCGTGGACCTTTTCGGCATAATTTCTGGAGGTAAGGACTTGCCATTGCAATTGTACCATCGTAAGAAAGTTCGCAAGGACAATCTGCTGAAAAAATCAAAACGATTCGATAGGACTCTTAAATTTCACTTATCCAAACTTTGTGTGGGAGGTACTCGAAGGTGTGACCGATATAGTCTTACCCGACCTACATCTGGAAGGAATAATAATATATGGAAAGTTTGGACCAAATCGATTTCGCGCTTGAACTTTTGTGGGGCAGGTGCCCGAATGAGTGAACCAATATAGCCCATATTCGAATTTAAACTAAGTTTGGGCAAAAAATTACGAAGCGCAAAATTTGGTTTGAATCCGTTGATATGTTCGGGAGATGTCGTGCGCACCAGCCAGCTAGACAGTAATAGAGACCGATGAACGGACAGGGCTAAATGGACTCCAAACTATTTGAAACGAATTTCGTCCAAACATACTTGGGGTCTAAAACCATTTTTTCGATGGGCACATCTTTGGTCGTATTTTATATATTTTGTATTAACCTAAAGGCTGAGGGTATAAAATAGGTGGCGAAGCAACCCCATGCTGCAATATTTGTATAAAAGTTCAATTGAACAACTGAACTGAAAATTTCTCTGTCATGATTGAAACAATTTGTAGTATGAGAGGAAATTGTGGTTCTCTAAACAAACCCCATTATATATTAGGCAGAAGGCCCATTATCTATCAGACACATTACTGCAATTTGCATCAGGGGAAATATCAGTATTTATTTTTTCATATGTAGGCTACTTTGCCGGTATATGCCATCTAGGAATAAAAATATGGACCAAAAATAAAATTTGTATATTTTTCATACAAAAGTAATGGTCCATATCACCCGCTAAATAATATCGGATCATCATCCAAAATTGTAGGCATCTTCTTCGACCTAAACCCTTACCTCGTGCAAAATTTCGTGACTATTGATCTATAATTGCGACCTCTACCGTGCTTATGATTACACTTCAAGCAAAAAACTGGATATATTAGGCTGTAACTCTGTTATCTAACCGCGTAAACCAATATAATTGGCATCAATGGAAAGGGCAAGAGTTGGTCTTCTAAATACTATTTACGTGGGCGGAATGTATCTTTCAGGAATAAAGATATAACCGGTATATAAAAAATGTTCACAATTTTTACACAAAAGTTATGGTCATTTAACCCTCTAAACATCGTCCGATCACCATCTCAAATTGCAAGCATCTTCTTTGTCATATACTGTTACATTGTATGAATTTATTGCGACCTACAGAGCAGCTACAACATCGGATAAAACTTATGTTTTTGGTCCATTTCACCCGCTAAATATTTCACGATCATCACCAATTAAAATAGCGATCTATTCTGATGTAAAACCGACCTCCATACAAAATTTCGTGACTATCGGTCCATAATTGCGGCCTGGAGTTTGATTACAATTTATAATGGACAGACGGACACACGGACGGACGGACGGACGCACATCTCAAAATCGCTTTATCTCGCCGAGATATGAAGATTGGTATACCACATTGGGGGTCTCCGACGAATATTTCGCGGTGTTACATGAATTTTTACCAAAATAAACTTATTATACCCTTTCCACATAGTGGTGTAGGGTATAATTAAATATCAATTCCAAAAGGTATAAGTACATCAAAATTTTCAGTGTTCACCATATTAAAAACTGTTTATTTGTATATTATTCATTTTCCGCATACGAAGTAGCGGGCATTTTGCTAGTAATAATATATAATTATTATTGTTCCACAAACATCCCAGACGGGACAGGGGAGACATCTCTCATATCAATGAGTTCATCCCGATTCATATTAGCTCAATGATGTGGGACCTACTGTTTATCGCCGAGTTCGAACGGCGTGTCTTACGACATAGAGGCATTATAGAGAAGTTTTACATGGCTGAAATACTCAGGAAATGTCGCCAACATTACTGAGGGGTATTTTGCCACCATTGAAAATGTTGATGTTGCTTGGCTGGGGAATAGAACCCACGACCTTCTGCGTGCAAGGCGGGTGTGTATACCATTGCACCACGGTTGCGCCCATGTATGTAATGATATGATGATAAAATTAGTGAGGAAGAAAAGATTATGTCATTTTGTTTATGTCGTGTGGCTTGTTTTCAGTTAAAATATCTGCTTATAGAGACTTGGAAAAATTGTCGAAAGTGCTGGTAAATAAAATTTTAAAATAATTTTGTGAGGAAATTTTTTTCATAGAATTACCATATAATTAAGATTTTATCTAGTCTTAGGTAAAATTGCATCAAAATATGATATAGGAATATGAGGATTTAAAAAAGTCAAACCCTAATGTATGTACATATATGTACATATGTATGTGTAGTTATTCTTATCTTTTAAGTGTCATGAATGCTGCTTCTGTACGAAAGATGAAAAACTGTGCATCTACTATCCCAGTTCCATGTACCCTGTTTCGCTTGTTCGTTGCTTTTTCTAAATGTCTCTCTTTGATTTTCTGTTGGAAGTTGTACCCTATGCGTTTTCCAAAAAGCAACAAAAACTAAACAAAATATAAAAACCCTTATAAAAACTGATGACGATGATGTTGCTGATGTGTGCGGCATGCCAACACGTTAAGGCTGGCACAAAAATACTTTATGAGATTGCAATACATTGGAGAATTATGTCCAAAATACCCGAAGAGGAGTGAGTTACGATATTGTGTGGCATGCAAGCACTAGTTATAGATAGTATGTCGAAGTTCTCCATATTTTGTAGCTCAGTTTGTCATAAATTTTAAGCAATCTCTATGCTTGTATATATGTATGTTTTTTTACTCAACTCAAATTTCTTCTTCTCTAACGCAGAGTTCTTTAAATTGCAATATTTTTCAATCATATTTAAATTTATGAGCATTGCTTTCATACATTTAAA
The DNA here is from genome assembly GCF_047663935.1 of Musca autumnalis. Taxonomy (NCBI): domain Eukaryota; kingdom Metazoa; phylum Arthropoda; class Insecta; order Diptera; family Muscidae; genus Musca; species Musca autumnalis. Next base: position 32,603,402 of record NW_027411866.1, on the reverse strand, counting down.
CCAAGTAAAAATGTTGAGAAATTGTTATTTGAAAATATATTATTCGAATTATATTTTCTTTAGGAAAATTTGATCAGTTATTGTAAAATATGAAGTGTATACATATACCTTATTGCAAAATATATCAGTGTATACTTATCGTCGGTGTCATGCTTAAGTGTTCCATACGCCATTTGCCTGTTTTAAGATAATCGCATTTTAATGTTTTGCGTCAAAACTGCGTGGAGCTGGCTAAAGCAAATATTTATATTTTTGACTTGAAATATTAATAATAGTATATAGAACATAATTGCAAAAAATTAGAGGAATATGTATTGGAATATAAAAGTTATAGAGATTTTTTTAAAAAAAGAATTTTTGTCGATTTGTTCCATATCCGCACTTATGACACAAATGTGAAATATTGTAAACCACATGGAACAAAGTGACAACAAAAATTTCCATCTTTGCCTCAATAGCTTAAATACTCCTAATTCGAAAATTAAAATTCTGATTTTTGAAATGTATTTTTAAATTGTAAATTTATAAAATATTAATTTCATAACAGAAAAAAGTTTATGCTTTCCCGTCGAGGTGTGGATATCTCGTAAACAAGAGCACATAGGAGAAAGCCGACTAGAAAATCAGAAAGAGCATACCGGAAACCCCTAGAAACCATGTGTATCTCAAAAAGTCAAAAATGGCGTATGGAACACTTAAGCATGACACCGACGATATGTGTATGAATTTGATACATTTGTGTGCTCAAAGGTTGCTGTGTTAAATAGTGGTTTATTTTTTACTAAGGGGTAGTTTACACTATATGTAAATGTCATATGACATGAAATTTTCCATCATTATATAGTCGCTAATATGTGCAATATTGGGGATTAATATGTAATTCATATGAATATTTAAAATTTGTAATTTTTCAAAAATTCAAGTTAACTTATGATTGCTTTAATGGTTTTAATATATCGCTCATTGACACAAAGAATGGCATAACTCGAAAAAATCGTTTTCTGAGTTAACAATTTCTATTTTTTCTACGACTTCTACTTTATCCTGTGTCAAATTTTCATGTCGATATCTCTAAAACTAAAAAATAATTTAAACAAGTAAAAAGCCGTTAAGTTTGTCCGTGCCGAACTTTTTATACCCTCCACCATAAAATAGTCTTAATTAAAATGGAATAATTAGGGTCCTTTCACAATTTTAGGTGAAACAGCTTTTCGACAATGGATATACTCCTACTGCCTCCCAATATTGCTTAAATTACACTGTGAACACAAATGTTGGGGCAGAGATAAAAACCCCGAAGGACAGATGCGCCGTGAGTCGAACTTCCGTGTTTTTGCAAGAGACCCTGTAAGCCATCATGAATTAGCATTATATCTTTGTTTGTTGTTTTTGTAGATCACTTAAGCAACCGTGAACAAAGATATAACGCTAATTCTGATGGCCCACAGGGTCTCTATCAAAAATTTCATCACGCCATAATGCGGAAGTTCGACTCACGGCGGATCTGTCATATGGGTGGATATACCAAAACATGGACATATGTATATTGACGATTATTTTTGAATAGACAAAATTGTAGCTAAAATTCTCAAAATACCGATCATTACATCTAGTTCGGTTAAAAATTGCAGCAAAAATTCTCAAAATACCGAAAATCGGGAGATACCGTTATATGGGGGCTATACCAAAACATGGACCTATGTTGACGATGTTTCATTGGAGATGTTTTATGACCGCTGAGAACTTCAAATGTCCAATTACAGCTATTTTGGTTAAAAACTGTAACTAAAATTCTCAAAATACCGAAAATCGGGAGGGAACCGTTATATGGGGGTTATACCAAAACATGGACCTATGTTGACGATATTTGGTGGAGATGTTTCATGACCACTGAGAACCTCAAATTGCAAATTACAGCTAGTTCGGTTAAAAATTTTAGCTAAAATTCTCAAAACACCGAAAATCGGGAGGTACCGATATATGGGGGCTATACCAAAACATGGACCTATGTTGAAGATGTTTCGTGGAGATGTTCTATGACCAATGAGAACTTCAAATGTTAAATTACAGCTATTTCGGTTAAAAACTGTAGCTAAAATTCTCAAAATAACGAAAATCGGCAGGTACCGTTATATGGGGGCTATTCCAAAACATGGACCTATGTTGACGATGTGTGGTGGAGATGTTTCATGACCTTTGAGAACCTCAAATTGCAAATTACAGCTAGTTCAGTTTAAAATTGTAGCTAAAATTCTCAAAATACCGAAAATGGGGAGGTACCGATATATGGGGGCTATACCAAAACATGGACCTATGTTGACGATGTTTCGTGGAGATATTTCATGACCACTGAGAACCTCAAATGTCAAATTGCAGCTAGTTCCGTCAAAAATTGTAAAATTCTCAAAATAACGAAAATCGGGAGGTACCGTTATATGGGGGCTATTCCAAAACATGGACCTATGTTGACGATGTTTGGTGGAGATGTTTCATGACCTTTGAGAACCTCAAATTGCAAATTACAGCTAGTTCAGTTAAAAATTGTAGCTAAAATTCTCAAAATACCGAAAATCGGGAGGTACCGATATATGGGGGCTATACCAAAACATGGACCTATGTTGACGATGTTTCGTGGAGATATTTCATGACCACTGAGAACCTCAAATGTCAAATTGCAGCTAGTTCCGTCAAAAATTGTAACTAAAATGCTCAAAATACCAAAAATCGGGAGGTACGGGTATAAGGGGGCCATACCAAAACATGGACCTACGTTGACGATGTTTGGTGGAGATGTTTCATGACCACTGTGAACCTCAAATGTCAAATTGCAGAGAGTTCGGTTACAAATTGTGGCTAAAATTCTCAAAATACCGAAAATCGGGAGGTACCGATATATGGGGGCTATACCAAAACATGGACCTATGTTGACGATGTTTGGTGGAGATATTTCATTACCACTGAGAACCTCAAATGGCAAATTACAGCTAGTTCAGTTAAAAATTGTAGCTAAAATTCTCAAAATACCGAAAATCGGGAGGTACCGATATATGGGGGCTATACCAAAACATGGACCTATGTTGACGATGTTTCGTGGAGATGTTTCATGACCACTGGGAACGTCAAATTTCAAATTGCAGATTGTTCGGTTAAAAATTGTGGCTAAAATTCTCAAAATACCGAAAATCGGGAGGTACCGTTATATGGGGACTATACCAAAACATGGACCTATGCCCATATCCTTTGGGATATAAGTTTGTTGATCACCAGGAACCCTAAGTGCCAAATTATAGCTAATTCGGTCTGCAAATGTGGCGAAGAACGTCAAAATACCTCAAATCCCGAGGTACCGTTATATGGGGGCTATACCAAAGAGTGGACCGATATAGCCCATCTTCGAACTTGACCTGCCTATGGTAAAAAGACCCTCGGGTGCAAAATTTCAGCGCTCTATCTCAATTACTGCGGACGCTAGAGTGATTACAACAGACGGACAGACAGACGGACATGGCCACCATTTATAATTTAAATGCAAGCGTTTTATTTGAGAGATTCCATCAGAAAGAATATATTTATTGAGGCTAAGCGACAAATTATTTTCTAGTTTTAAGTGCAATTCTAAATAAAACACTGAAACATAATTTTTTAAATTATTTTTTATTTTTAACTTTTTAGTAAAGACATTTTATTGACCACTGAGAACAAAGTTATGGTCAATTTAGGCCGAACATATAAGTACAAACTTTAAAATGCCTGAAATCCTGGTCTTATGTCCATAATATTTGGAGGGGAAGTTTCTGTACCATTGGGAACTCCAAATGCCGAGTTACAGCCCATTCTGTCTAAAAATGAAAATAACATCCTTAAAACACTTAAAATCGGGTAGTACCACTATATGGGGGCTATACCAAAACCTGGACCTATGTCAACAAGTTTTGGTGGAGAAGTTTCTATACCATTGGGGACTCCAAATGCCATGTTACAGCCAATTCGGCCTAAAAATGAAGATACAATCCTTAAAACACTTGAAATCGGTCCGTACCGCTATATGAGTCGTTCAGAGCACACATCGACTAACTCCACTTTTTGAAAAATCTTATATTTAAGTTTCAAAGTACTTGATATTGTCATAACTTTTTATATTAAAAATAACTTTCCTGAATAATAAAGGTTAGCACCTTTAAATTACAAAAAACCAATGGGAAATATACAGAGATGCAATGGCAAGCATAAACTTCATCATCGTTTTTCTCAACTTTTTATTTTATGGAGTTAGTCGAAGTGTGCTCTGAACGCCTCATATGAGGGCTATACCAAAACCTGGACCTATGTCCACAATTTTTGTTGGGGAAGTTTCAGTACCATTGGGAACCCCAAATGCCAAATTACAGCCAATTCGGCATAAAAATTAAGATAAAATCCTTATAATACACCAAAACCTAGACCTATATTCACAATTTTTGGTGGGGTAATGACTGTATCATTGGAAATCCCAAATGCCAGATGACAGCTAATTCGGGCAAAAATGAAGATAAAATCCTCAAAATACCTGAAATCGGATGGTTCCGCTATATGGGAGCTGTAGGAAAAAATGAGCCCATATTCATGTATTGTCATCCAAATCTGAAAAGTGTGCAAAGTTTCAGTTCGATTGGTCAACTGCAACTGCGTTAAAAATGAGTTACTAGATTTGAACTAAATCGGGTGGTACCGCTATATGGCGATATGGGAAAAAATGGGCCCATATTCATGTATTGTCATCCAAATCTGAAAAGTGTGCAAAGTGTGCAAAGTTTTAGTCCGATTGGTCAACTGTGTCAAAATTGAGTTACCAGATTTGAAATGCAATTTAAATAAAACTCCGTAAAAACACTGTAAAAATGGACCAATACACAGTGGTCCCACTTGTATGGATATGAGTGTCAAAAATGGTTATAATCGAGCTACCGCCTCGAAATTATAAATATAGGTTTATAACGAGCCCAAAAGAGAGAAAAACAATTTTAATGAATGTAGGTCCACATTTGGGTATAGCCCCCATATAAAGGTACCGTCCGATTTTTTATATTTTGACGATTTTAGCCAAATTTTCAAGTGAGTTGGCTGTAATTTTGTATTTTGACTTCGGAGGGAACACCATACCTCCGTGCAAAAAATGTTCAATATAGGTCCAAGTTTAGATATACACGCAGAGAAAAAATATTTTTCGCTTTTATTGGAACAAAAATATCTGTTCCAAAAGTGTATTTGTTTTGTTCAAACATTGTAATCCAAATCCAAAAATACCATCTTTTGTTCCAAACATAAAAACAAAAACAACTTTCAAATTTCCGCAATATTGTAAAAATCGTTAACAATACCGATTGTAGGAACTATCATAATCTAATTTTGTTTACAAAAAGTATTGTCAACCCAGAAAACCAGCCCAGAAATTTTTGACTTGAGTGTATATACTTCTCATATACACTTTTCACATAACTTGGATATAAATGTCGCGTATAATATTGCAATCATTGATGAACACAATACATGGTTTGCTGCATTGGCTGACAACAAAGACAAACAAAAAGCCACAAGCACCCACCACAACATAAGGAATAATTAAACACCATAACAAACTTCGGTAAAACACCAAACCTCAAAGCACAATGAAGATAGAAGAATGAAACAAAACAGAAACAAATAAAAACAAGAGTCTCATTGTTGGTATACATACACACAAAAACAAAGATAAAGGCATCATGTCATACAAACAAAACTCACCATAATTGTTTTTTTTTTTTTTTTAACACGGCATCTAATAGCGAGAGAAGAGAAAAAATTGTCGAAGAAAAGAGGGAATTATTGTCCAGTTGACAAAAACTATTTTTGGATTTAAGAAAACCCAATTGTTGGAATCACAATACTACATTTGGAATTTAACAATATCCTTACAATACATATTTTGCTCTTCGAATATTGTTGGATCAATCATATTTTTTTCTCTGCGTGTAGGTCCCATATAAACGTACCTTCCGATATTCCGTATTTTGACGATTTTAGCCAAATTTTATAATCGATTTGGCTGTAATTTTGTATTTTGATGTTCAAATGTTCAATATAGGTCAACGTTTAGGTATAGCTCCCATAAAAACGTACCTCCCGCTATTCGGTATTTTGAAGATTTTAGCCAAAATTTTCAACCAATTTGGCTGAAATTTTGCATTTTGAGTTCTGAGGGAACAACATACCTCCTTGCAAAAAATGTTTACTATAGGTCAACGTTTAGGTATAGCTCCCATATAAACGTACCTCCCGATTTTCGGAATTTTGGCGATTTTACAGGCGTGGCAGCTGGATCTTGTTTTATCGTAAACTAGAGACTTTCCCATGTATATAAAAAAAATATGGACTTGCCCTTACGGGGCCAACATTAGTAAAACTCAACATACATTTATAGTAATGATATTTAAAATAGCACAAAAAGTCATTTACAAAGAATTTATTTTTAAGGAAGTTAGAAAACGAATTTTCAATATTTTTTTTCGTAAAAACATATAACTATAAGTTTAATTTTGGAAATTTTACATTTTTACCTCTTCAATTCTTTTAATTTCTCTCATAAGCTACGAATGCTTTGCGGGTCTATTTTTCGTTTTTAAGGCACCACATACAAATCTAAACTTCTTCGACTTAACTTGACATATTATCGCTGTAAATTGGCAAAAATAATATTGAATATTAAAAATTTAATGTGTTTAGAGAATATTTCTTTCAATCGCAATCAAATTTGTCGCCTTAAATTTTTCGATTTTTGTCCACGGGCGGAACCACAGTGCAATATTGGTTTTGATTTCATATTCATGTATTGTCATCCAAATCTGAAAAGTGTGCAAAGTTTTAGCTCGATTGGTCAACTGCAACTGTGTCAAAAATTAGTTACCATATTTGAAATACAAGTTAAATAAAACACTGTAAAATGGACCAATTTTTGTTTTAATTTCATATTCATGTATTGTCATCCAAATCTGCTGGAAAACCGCAAGTCCTATCGAAATGGGATAAAAAAAATTTTGTAGCAGTGAAAATTCTCTTCTAAATTGACGTTCACGATATTTTCATAGGTTTTACCATATTTGATATATAGAAGTTCGAATAGGGACAATGCACTGTATCGCCTTCTTTAAAAAAATGTCATGCACGTTGCGCCTTAACAAAATTTTAATGAAAACCACTTACACCTGAAAAGTTTTTGTGGATTCTAAAACAATAATGTTCATAGATGAGAAAATCCTAAAACATGAACAAATCGGATTTTTAAATAAATCGTGGTCAAAGTTCACATTTTTAGGTTTATTTTAGGTTTTATTTTAGGTTTTTTTGCTTGGAAACCGCAAGTCCTGTGGAAATGGAGCTAAAGAAAATGTTGTAGCTGTGAAAATTCTCTAGAGGATTGACGGTTATGATTCGTTCCTAGGTTTTACCATTTTTGAGATATACAAGTTCGGGTCACATTTTTAGGTTTTTTTTTTGTTCGATTTCCACGATTTGCTTGAAAACGAAATGGGACTTGCTGTTAAAATTTAAAGATTAGCTTTAGCAATTTTTTTCTAGGTTGTATCATTTTTGAGATATACAGTATAGTCTCGATGATCTGGACACCACATGCTTCGGCGATGTCCGGATTATCGAATTGTCCGAATTACCAAGTAGTTACAAACATTTTATAATTTTGTAAGTTGAAATCATTAATTTAATTAATTTCTCGTTGGAGCTTAATGGCCGGTTTTTTTGCAAGTGAAAAAGGAAAGCCGAAGATTCGAACCCACACAACCACCACTATGTGACGTGCATGTTTCGCCGTTGGTAGAGCGGCTCATCAGACATATTGGCTATGGAGTGGCTTCTCTGGCTTCGAACATTTCTTCTTTCAAATGCAATTTTTTTTTGTTTTTTTTGCAACACAAATGGTTATTTGCCCATTTAGTTGCGCTTTCATGAAAAACGCTAACACGCCATGACAACACCCTTTTTCTTGTGTTTTTCAAGGACGTGGTTTCAAACCCCAGCCTGGCTTAGCTGATTCTATAAGGAGACGATACAGTCAGTGAATTGACCCAATTTGAACTTCTATATCTCAAAAATTGTAAAACCTACGAAAATATCATACAGGCCAATCTTGTAGAGAATTTTCACAGCTACAATATTTTTTTTTAATCCCATTTAGATAGGATTTGCGGTTTCCAAGCAAAATCGTGAAAGTCTAAAAAACTCTAAAAATGCGAACTTTGACTGCGATTTATTTAAAAAGCGCTCAGGCGATTTTTTTTGCTTATTGATTTGTCTCACCTATGAACATTGTAGTTTCAGAATTCATAATTTGATGCCATAATTATTGGACTGGTATCAAAAGCCTACTGCCTCCGGTAGAATCATCAACTATCACTCAAAACATCCTCGAAGAATGAAAATCAATACGGCGACAAATTTTACCCACATGGTACAGAACATAAGTGACATTCTAAAAATTAATGATTTTACTTTAAAAACTATCAACGGCTTGATTCAAAATGTGTAGGAAATACAACAGATCTGACAAAAACGTACAAAAAGTCGAAAAAATATACAAATGATCTACATATTTTCCAGGCTTTTCTGAGAGATGTTTACACTCTAATTGTTGGATCAAGCATATTTGTTTCTCTGCTTTAAGGGTCTCCGCAAATATTTCGATGAGTTACAAACGGAATGGCAAAGTCAATTAGACCTAGTATGGTGGAGCGTGCTGGCTTTAACCTCATCTTAATGATGTAATGTTTGCTGGGTTCTGTGTAGTATTGGATTCGATGAGGCACAACACATACATAGTAATCTGTTCTTTCCAAAAAAACACGAAAGACACCTGACCGATAGACGCCTTTAATGCCTACATTTCCAGTTTACATCCAAAGATAAATGCTATCATTGAACATTTGTGATGCATCTTTACCTCTACTTCTGTATGTATTCGATACTTCACATTCTAAGTGTGTCATCCGGAATCGTTAAAAATGATATATAAACTAACTTTTCTGGTGTGCATGCACACCCTTTAACAATGCCACCGGAACTCTAAAAGTACTTACCCAGTTATGAAGATAGCAATTATAACAAGCATTTACGATACATGGCATCAGAGTGTTGGAAATAGAATTTCAATTTAAAATTCCAATCTGAGACATTGTTATCTGCATAGTTGATGCTGATGATATTGTTGCTTCTACCTTCACTGGCAAAATGGCATTTTGGTAAAGAGTTTTGCTTTCATGACTTCAAACGGAGGAAATGATACATTGGAAAATCATTAATTCAAAATGAAAAAGCGAAAAGAAGGTACAAAACAAAATGTTAGGAAGGTATACATAAATGTAAGTCAGGCGAGTTTATTGAATTGGTTGTTTTGCCTTTGAATTGAGCATGTGACAGATACTTATCTTCGTAAGTTAAATACAACTTCAATGAAGGAAGAATGCAAATCAAAAGAGTTAATTTATTATGAATTAACAGTTACGGGGGAATATTTAAATTGGCGGGTGTAGAAAGGTACTTACTTACTTAGCTGGCCCATTACAGAACATTTGTTCTATAGGCCGAACTAAGAAAAGATCTCCAATAGTATCAGTGTTTTGTAGAGCGTTATTTTTGTTTGACGAGATGTGGCTTTGTTTTTAAACTGCTTACTTAAACCAAAGTAGCATCTGTTGGCCAATATAATTCTTCTTTTTATTTCACAACTGATTTTTTTTTATTTCACAACTTCCACAGTCGGTCCGAGCTCAATGGACGCATTGCCCGTCGACACCATCAACTTGGTCTTCTCACCGTTTACCGCCAGACCCACTTTAGCAGATTCTCCTTCGACCTTCATAAAGGTATCAGTTACTTCTTTTACTGATCGGCCTATGATGTCTATATCATCAGCATAAGCAAGTAACATGTGACTATTTGTGTAGATTGTGCCACTTCTTTTGACGTTTGCCTCTCGTATAACCTTTTCCAGCAGGATGTTAAAGAGATCACACGAAAGGCTGTCTCCTTGTCTGAAACCTTTTTGGTACCAAACTCTTCGCAGAGGTTCTTTCCTATTTTAACTGAGGACCTCGTGTCAGTTAAAGTCATTTTGCAAAGCCGAATGAGCTTTGCGGGGATACCAAATTTAGACATGGCTTGGAATACCTTTGAACGCAGCGGGCTGTCGAAGGCTGCTTTATAATCGACAAAAAGGTGGTAGGTGTCGATCTGCATCTCTTGGGTCTTCTCCAGGATTTGCCGCAGGGTAAATATCTGGTCAATGGTGGTCTAAAGCCGCATTGGTATGGTCCAATTATCTCGTTGACCATAGGCTTTAGTCGTTCGCACAATATCCCTGACACGATCGTGTAGGCAATAGGGAGTAGACTTATGCCCCTATAGTTAGAGCATACGGGGCACAGGATACTCAGGTTCCAATCGTCGGGTACTCGTTCTTCCTGCCAGATGGGTATAACTAGCTGATGAATACACCTTATCAGCGTGTCGCCTCCGGTTTTGAACAGCTCGGCTGGTAAGCCATCGGCTCCTGCTGCCTTATTATTCTTCAGCCGATTTATTGCTGTCTTTACCTCATCTTGGCTGGGCGGTATACATTCAATACCATCTTCTGGGATTGGGACTGTGGTATCTTCGTCGTCTTCGCTGCTATTGGATACCAACAGTTTTGAAAAATGTTCTTTCCAAATCCTGAGTAGACTATCTGTATCAGTTACCAAATTACCTTGCTGGTCTCTACAGGAGGATGTGCTATTTCCAAAGCCATCAGTTTGATGTTTCACTCTTTGGTAACATTTTCGGACTTCATTCTGGCTCTGTACATCTCGATTTTTTTTCCTGCGGAAAGACGTTTCTCCTCTCCTTTCCTTTTCTCTCAATACCTCTCTCGTGCGCTACGCGTTGCTACTGATTGTAAAGAAGCTCTATATGTCGCATTTTTCTCTTCGGTAGCAGCACGACACTCCTGCTCATACCATGGATTCCTTGGTGGAGGTCTCTGGTATCCAAGTATGGATTTTGCGGCTGTTTGCATGGAGTGGGCAATGCTTCGCCATTGCGCTGATATGTTATCGGGCGGTGTTGGTTGGGCGCTACTATTGGATACCAGCAGATTGGAGAAATGTTCCTTCCATATCCTGAGCACGCTATCTGTATCTGTTACCAGATTACCTTGCTGGTCTCTACAGGAGGATGTGCCTGTACCAAAGCCATCTGTTTGATGCAAGCTGTTTGCATGGAGTGTCTTCCATCTATCAAAACATGATCAATTTGATTTCTTGTTTTCTGATCTGGATACAGAATATCGAGATGATTAAATCTGGTACTGCTAACTACCATGTTTTTTGCAGCTGCAAAGTCTATCAGCCTCATACCATTGTCAGATGTTTCACTGTGGAGGCTGAATTTCCCGACTGTTGGGCCAAAGATATTCTCCTTTCCAATTTTGGCATTAAAATCTCCTAGAATGATTTTAATGTCATGGGCAGGGCAACGGTCTTATGTTTCTTCTAAGCGCTCGTAAAATATATCTTTGGTCTGTTCGTCCTTTTCTTCAGTGGGAGCATGAGCGCAAATAAAGCTGATGTTGAAGAATTTAGCTTTTATTCGAATTGCAGCAAGTCTTTCATTCACTGGAGTGAAGCTGGATACCAGATGTTTTAGTCTCCGACTAAATACAAATCCGCAACCAAAGTCATGCTTTACGTCATGGCAGCTATAGTACAGTGCGTCACCTTTAGGTGTTGTTGTGACGCCTTTCCCAATCCATCGTATTTCCTGTTTGGCAGTAATATCGGCCTTGTACTTTTCAAGTACGTCTGCCAATGCGAAGACTTCACCTTCTCTATAAAGAGTGCGAACATTCCAGGTGCAGATTCGCAGATCATGGTCCTTAAAACGTTTGCGGGGTTCGTCAACTTTAGAGGGGTTTGTTTTTCTTTTCTTTCGTTTTTTCATAGTAGGCTGTTTTCTCTAGGGGAGGGTTACTAAACCGACGCCCAACCCCAAGTTTTTAACGTTGTTATGGGAGAACGCGCGGCACATGTTAGCTCACTACCTTTAACGGGTTTTAAAGGCAGTTCCCCAGGTGACACCACGGGGAGGTCAGTGTCCACTTGAGATGAAAGAGGGACCAAGATAAATCCTGGGCTTTGCCATGTTAAAACCGGTCAGGACCGTTGCTTGGTATCTTCCATCCCCTACGTCACCCGGTGTAGAAAGGTACACAGAATAATATTTCCATCCGAAAGCAACTAATTGTTCAAAAATATTTAAGATTTTCATGATATGCAAAATACTCTCCTATTTTTCCCTATATTCGATTTATATTCGATTTATTAATTTATTTATTTAATTTCCTCTCTTGTTTGGTAAATGCTCCCAACTTTGTTCTCTTTTTCTTTTGAATGGTCTCAACGTCTCACCATCACATTGATACTGTATCAACAAACCACAATACAACAACCTGACTGAAATACAGCTATCACATTGAGCCTATATCAACACACAACCTGACTGAAATAAAACTAAACGCTTTACGCTAAACTACCACCGTCGTAACAACTAACAAACCAAACAACTACAGTGCGTTTGGTGTCAAAAGAACAAAGTGATTGGCTGTACGATATAGTTCGCATCTACAGGTTTTTAATTTGTTTATTATAAAGGCAACATCTAATATCTCAACCTAGTGCTGATAGACTTAACATGTATGAATATATGGTTCATATTGTTCTGCTATGCTCACAAGACGATAACAACTAGAGGTGGGCGAGTGTCGTGCCGTGAGTAGTGCGTGTTCGTGCCTTCTCGAAAAACGCCGTTTTGTGCGTGTCGTGCCAGAATAATTTTTTGGCCGTGCGTGATCGTGTTTTTTTGTTCGACACGGTTTTGCACGACACGACTAAACACGATCTGCACAATGTGACACGATTGTGCTAATTTTTTTGGTCTCCCTTTAGAAGTCGTGCAAGAGACCATACTAAACACGAAAATCGAACAAGAATATAAAAC